>NC_091168.1:31469066-31634656 GCF_040958095.1 Procambarus clarkii | reverse complement strand
TGGATTGACAAAAACACGACCGATATTTTTGAACGGACAAAACACGACCGATATTTTTGAACGGACAAAAACACGACCGATATTTTTGGATTGACAAAAACACGACCGATATTTTTGGACGGACAAAAACACGACCGATATTTTTGGATAAAGACGCGACCGTAAGCTTTCCCGGCATCTGGGCCACGATTCATCAGGCAGCTCTATGTTCCCTTACGAAACCTGTACATCTTTCCTCACTCATGGCGGCTTAGCTTTACATTTACTAAACACTTTACGAGCAGATCATTTCCACAACCTTGTAGTGCTTCGGAGCTAACAAACTCTTGGATAAATGTATAAACAAAGCCGCCATGAATGTGGAAAGATGTAGAGGTTTCGTTGGTGGAGGGGGTCGAAGACCGGAGAACATTACCGCTACTCTACAACAAACTCAACATATCCTAACCTAATGAAAATAAGAGATATGTTGTAGTTATGTATGGTGTTCGGGTCTCCAGTAGTATCCATATATAGTAGTATCCCTCCCTCCCTCCCCTCCCCTCCTAACGTATCTTGAGATGGTTATCTTGAGATAATTTCGGGGCTTAGGGTCCCCGCGGCCCGGTCGTCGATCAGGTCTAAATCTATGGGGGCTCGTGGAGATGTCTAAATTAGGCTACCTACCTTGAGGCTACCTTGAGGTGCTTCCGGGGCTTAGTGTCCCCGCGGCCCGGTCGTCGACCAGGCCTCCTGGACAACTTCTAACTTCTGAAAATTCCGTGACCACGAACCCAAATCAGACCAAGGTGTAGTGTGTCTATATTACATTATTAGTACTAGTTACTGAAAGTAATAACTAATTACTACTATCATTATTATCAATCTTAGACATCATCATCATCATTCACTGGATGGCGTTTACAGCTCCGGCACTGTGTAAGGTTCACGTGTTCATCTTTGAACACCAAAGATGAACACGTGAACACCACGGATTCACTCACCTTTGCGCAGAGTGGAAGGGGGGAGGCGATGGTCAAAAAGAGAAGGGAAGGGGGAAGACGGAAAGTGTGAAGAAGGGAGATAAGAGAGATTGGGTGGGAGGGAGGACGTAAGTGAGCGAGCGAGAGTTTAAGTACAATATTTGAACAGCCAGTTAATCTAACACAAAGATAAACAGCAGCAACAGCCCAGCAAGACGTGTCTTGTGTTCCACAACAGCAACAGCCTAGATGGTCACGTAATAATCACCCGGAACCACGCTCACAGACACGGGAACCACCACACCGAAAACACAGTCCTGGTAAGCAAACTACATAACGTCAAACTGCGAGTAGCGGCGTCTAACAGCTTAGTTGATCACACACCACCAACCGGGACGCCTGGCCAGAGACCGGGCCGCGGACTCCCGAAACCATCACAAAGCACATTCAAAGTGGTTATCTTGAGGTTATCTTGAGATGATTTCGGGGCTTTTAGTGGCCCCGCGGCCGGTCCTCGACCAGGCCTCCACCCCCAGGAAGCAGCCCGTGACAGCTGACTAACACCCAGGTACCTATTTTACTGCTAGGTAACAGGGGCATAGGGTGAAAGAAACTCTGCCCATTGTTTCTCGTCGGCGCCTGGGATCGAACCCAGAACCACAGGATGGATTAAACTAAAAAAAAATCAACATATACTCTGAAATTTAGGTCATTTTTTTTTGTTGCTGATCCATCAAGTATTGATAATGTGTTTTTATGGTTATAACCGGCGCATATACTGCCGTGTGAGCAGAGGAGAGAAAGTAGGCTAATGTCTGGTGGCACTGTCCGCCTCCACTAGGCCACCGGCGGTGACTAACCAGTGTCAGGACGTACTCCATTTATGGGCAAAACTGCTCACCTGTTGATTTTTAACAGTCAATGTACCAGGCAATACCTATTGTGAGGAAGAATTACGTGAAAGGAAAAATAGCAAATCTCAATACAGTATTTTTTTTTTTTACGGACTCTTAACAAACCGTTGAAAATGCATTGATGTATTTGTCAACATTAAAGCAGCGTAATACTGATGTATGCTGGTTGGGCAAAACATTTGTATTTTGTTTCAGGTTAGACGAACCGGTTACATGATTTTACCGAGAAGCAAATTGAGAGAACGAACGGGACCAGTCTTATTTTCATGTCACTATTATACAGAACAGCCCGTTCTCATAAACAAAGGTCAAAGTCCATTCCATGCGCCCGCCAAACCCCGTTTATAAATGAAAATTATTTGGGTGGGCTGGCTGGGGCAAGTTCGGAGTCATGGGGAAGAGTTGGTACAGCTCCACCCAAAAAATTACTGCACAAAGCATAACAAAGTAAAGTGTGTTCAATATTTCCCCAGCAACGCGAAATATGAAAATGGGTAAAGCCTGAGACTTCTAAATGTATGGCGAAGGTGTAGGTATATACAATACAGTATTGTATCTCTTGTTGGGGCTGGGTTTACTTATAGAGTAGGTACGTCCAGCACGCTGGACTTGTGATCCTGTGGTCCTGTGTTCGATCCCAGGCGCCGGCGAGAAACAATGGGCAGAGTTTCTTTCACCCTATGCCCCTGTTACCTAGCAGTAAAATAGGTACTTGGGTGTTAGTCAGCTGTCACGGGCTGCTTCCTGGGGGTGGAGGCCTGGTCGAAGACCGGGCCGCGGGGACACTAAAGCCCCGAAATCATCTCAAGATAACCTCAAGATAGAGTAGCGATGACATAACAGTAAACAAAGTATTTCGGGTTTTAGGGCATACTGACGTCACTCTGGGGAGAGGAGGGGGGGGGGCGATATGGGCGTTCCGATTATGTGTAACTACTGTTGTTTAAGATTCGCTACCTGGAAGAAAAAGTTGCAATCAGCACGGGCTATGGCGAGCCCGTAGCGGCCTTGTCTTATGTTGTTGCATGTGTAGCCATATTGCCATACGGACATGAACTGTAGAGGAGTGTGTAACATGGAGGTGCAGGAGCCCTGATACACCTCACTATTTACAAATGTCATTGACAACAAGACCCCCGAGTTATTTACCCCATAACCCCCCTCCAATACTTCCACCACGTGACGCTCAAAGGCTCAACATGTACAGGTTGACGGTCATGACCACAACCAAACACACTATCCCTCTACACACATTATTGCCACCGTGACAAGTATTACAAGGGCACGAGAGGGTATAAAAGATCAGAGGGAACGGTGTCAGGCGGGAGACTGAGAGGCGAGAAGTAGATGAGAAGGTGAACAGCCTTTTGGGGCGTGGGAGTGATAGGCGCCCCCCCTCCCCCTGTGGCCATGCTGCCTCCGTCACCCCCCCCCACCAGTGGCCACGCCGCCTCCCCCCCCCCTGTGGCCACGCCGCCTCCGTCACCCCCCCACCAGTGGCCACGCCGCCTCCGTCACCCCCCCCAGTGGCCACGCCGCCTCCGTCACCCCCCCCAGTGGCCACGCCGCCTCCGTCACCCCCCCCCCCCAGTGGCCACGCCGCCTCCGTCACCCCCCCCCCCCAGTGGCCACGCCGCCTCCGTCACCCCCCCCCCCCCAGTGGCCACGCCGCCTCCGTCACCCCTCCCCCCAGTGGCCACCCCGCTCCGTCACCCCCCCCCTCCCACCAGAGGCCACGATGGCTGACAAGTATCAAGTAACTGAGAAACTATCTTGTATTGGGTGTAGCAGGCTGCAGATTACAAGTAGCAATAGACTGGCTTGATCAACTAGGACATCGGGGGAAAGCTGGCTCCTGGCGCGGCTGCCAGAGTCGAGCGGACCCCTGTAGGTAAATTCCGGGTAATTTGGGTCAAGTGGTGAGAAGGTCTGATAATGTGCATGTGAACAAGTTAATGGGGCCTGGACCCACTAGCCTAGTCTACACTGTACACCCCCCAAGGTATTGGGCCGGGACCCACTAGCTTAGTCTACACTGTACACCCTCCAAGGTATTGGGCCGGGACCCACTAGCTTAGTCTACACTGTACACCCTCCAAGGTATTGGGGCTGTCTTTATCACCCGATACTTTTTACAATAGAATCATGAGTGTGCTTTAGGAGAATTAGAAACCTCCCCGCAGAGCACAAAATGTTAAAACTTTGAACAAAGGGAGAGACCAATGAGCTGAAGTTTGACTCTTGAAAGCACAATGAGGCGAGTCAAGCATGACTTGTAGAAAAGGGGGTTTGTGGGGAAAGGGGGTTCTTGTGACATGAAGGATTGGTTTGAAAAGGAGCACTGTACTAGCCTAATTGTGCCCGCGGGGGGGGGGGGGGTGTCGAGCATTGGCTCTTTGGTTCCACCTTTTAGCCTTCAATCAATCTTTTAGGTCATTCCATTTATTGACTATTCTTACAATGAAGAGATCATTTCTAATGTTTGTCTAGTGCTCACGTGGGTACTTAACTTCCATCTGTGTTTCTTTGTTGTTGTTTTAACATTAATTCCAAATACTGTCCTTGTCTACCTTATCAGTTCTCCCAAGTATTTTATATGCTGCAATAATTTCTTTCCTAACTCTCTTGTTTTCCAGTGATGAGAGGCTTGGTTCATTTAGTCATTCCTAACTCGTACCTCTGGGATGGGAGAGATGATCGGTCACTGGACTTTAACTATTTACACAGCAGTACTTGAGAACCTGGTTGTAATCCGAGTGACAGGTGATGCTCCAGGGGGAACTGGTTGGATAAGGCTTAAGACATAAGGCTTAAGACAAGCTGTGGGGTGGAGGGCTGTAAGCCTGTTAACATAATTATCGAGCCTGAAATTATTTCTGACACACAGACACTATTTATGGCATATTAGCGGCTTTGCAAAAATGTCAATACAGTTAAAAATATATATATGACCATTGTTACCTTATTTTAAGTTTAGGAGCGATAAATTTAAATAAAGACAATAATCTCTCCTTACCTCCCCCCCTTAAATAAAATAAAATAAGTGTTGAAAGCAATTAAGCATCTTTTTGATGGTTCCTTGGTGACTTCTTGGACCACTCACTTCCCTCTCAGGGGGGCTTCAATTCTTCTGTCTTCCTTGATAAATGACCGACAGTCAAGCCTAGGCGACCGAGGAGCCGAGAGCACAGTCACCTGCTGGTGTGCAGGTGCAACCAGTCCTCGACTCAAGTCCATTACATCCACCGGTCGATTATTTGTGTTTGTAGCACGTGGATGATGCATTTTTTTTTTTGAGATATATACAAGAGTTGTTACATTCTTGTACAGCCACTAGTACGCGTAGCGTTTCGGGCAAGTCCTTAATCCTATGGTCCCTGGAATACGATCCCCTGCCGCGAAGAATCGTTTTTTCATCCAAGTACACATTTTTACTGTTGCGTTAAACAGAGGCTACAGTTAAGGAATTGCGCCCAGTAAATCCTCCCCGGCCAGGATACGAACCCATGACATAGCGCTCGCGGAACGCCAGGCGAGTGTCTTACCACTACACCACGGAGACTGCCTTTATAGCATTGTAGTTCGTAGTTGTAGTTATATTTATAGCGTTGTAGTTCGAACAAATTTCGTCACTGAAGCACTTATTTCCGGAAGTGTTCGAACGAAATCAGCTGCGAGTCGTGTGTAAACCGTTTTTCATTCATAAATAGGGGGTTTGGCGGGTGGATGGAATCACTTTTGGGTCTTTGTTTGGAAGACGGGCTGGCAGGTGAAACTGAACACTCGACTGCTTCACAACCAGGGGTTTGCGGTCTTCTCTTATTGTCCGTGCTTTGTTTATCGCGTTGATTACTTTGTCTCACCCAGCTTCCTGATGGCTTCCTGGTTGGTGATCTTGAGATGATTTCGGAGCTTTTAGTGTCCCCGCGGCCCGGTCCTCGACCAGGCCTCCACCCCCAGGAAGCAGCCCGTGACAGCTGACTAACACCCAGGCACCTATTTTACTGCTAGGTAACAGGGGCATAGGGTGAAAGAAACTCTGCCCATTGTTTCTCGCCGGCGCCTGGGATCGATCCCAGGACCACAGGATCACAAGTCCAGTGTGCTGTCCGCTCGGCCGACCCGCTCCCTTGGTGATCCAATACCCTCTACTCCTTGCGCCTTTATAGACGGGGCTGGTTTTTGACTCTGGTCCCCAGAATGCCAAGAATGACCAGCAAGGTCCTGGAATGGGTTGAATTTGGAGCTATGCACGTAGCTAGCAAAAACAATTTATCTGAATGTACCCGAGGACCACTAATACTATTGGCCTCGACGAGAACAGAAAGCCGGCGGCTTGATGAAGATCCCCCCCCCATTTGCCTTGATAATCTTTTCCAGCTGGATTTTAAAATTTAACACTCTTGGCATTTATGGCTCCGGCGGGTAGGCGGTTCCATGAGTTTATAACCCTGTGGGTGAAAAAGTATCTCCTGTTCTCAGTCCCACATTGTGGCTTGTTGAGCTTGAAACTGTTAGTTCTTGTTTGTGTTACATCTGACCTTATGAACAAATGTTCTGGATCCACAGCCACCAAATTGTTCAGCATTTTAAACATTTCAATGAGATCCGCCCTGTCATGCCTGGTTTGTAGTGTTGTTAGCCCAGAGGCCCTCAACTGTTCCATATACGAGAGATGACTTGCCTCTGGGGTGAAAGAAGCCACTTTATGAGCCTCTTAGAAAAGTGATTGGCATAGTAGCATTATAATTGTAATTTATAGGCTAAACCTGTAATTTATTGGCTAAACTTGTAATTTATTGGCTAAACCTGTAATTTATTGGCTAAACCTGTAATTTATTGGCTAAATCTGTAATTTTATTTAGTCATGATATGGAAATTCCATGAAAAAAATCACAACTGTGCGGCTGAAATTTTAACACCCGATTATTCATTAAACTAAATATAAGGTCGCCTAGATGGGTACACATCTGATCCCACCCCGTACGTAAGTAAGTAATTATCAATACAAGGCACCAAACCGGGAAGGCTACCACCCCGTACGTAGCCTAAGCCTGAAATAACAAGCTTCCCTGTTTACTACAAACTGCAACCTTTATTGTGTCATTTTGGCTTTGACTTTTCATGTAACACTGTAAGGTGTTTGGTTTAGTTTATTTAAAATATATATAGAAAGTGAGTCATCCTCCAAGAATCTGAGAACACTACAACTGACTGCCCCTGATCATCACACAACACTTGTAAAACACGACAAAGTCACCTTACTGTTCAACTCACCAAGTGTATGCCTATAGCTGGATAGAGGGGGGGGGGGGGAGTCTGCAGCTGTCAGGCAGCTTCACCCCCGTCCGACCGATAGCCTGTCTCGGCTGCCTGGTCTTCTGTCTTGTTAATGCTTAATGCTCTCGAATCGATAGTTCTCCGAGTATATATTGGGGACCCTAGTAACTAACTCCGCCCACAAGTAGATAGCCTCCGGTACTCTACCAAGCCACTCCTTAAACGTCGGCATGTTTGAAGGCTACCAGGCTCCAATTATGAGATTAGCAGAAGCAAGGTGAAATTCACATGATCTGACCTCAGGTCACTTGGGGTCATTAACTCTTTAGAGGTGTGAGATCTCCGGCAGACAACTGGCGCCTTCCCAAATCCCTGTCTCTGACTCATATTCTATATATATTTTAAATAAACTAAACCAAACACCTTACAGTGTTACATCCACTCTATCTGTTCTCACACTATTCCATTCACCTGGGCTCTAGGAGACTCGAACCCTGGACCCCACGTGTGTGAGGGTGAAGCTCTATCGACCGAGCTATTGAGTAGGCTTAGTAAAGTCTTGTCTCACACTTTATGCTAACATTTTGACGTTATCAACCAGCTTCAAAGTTCTTGGCACTAAAGCGCATCTGCCTCAATAGGCTTTATGGGTCGCCTAGATTCAAATGCTTCCGGCTAAACTCTCTCAAATTAATGTTATTTGCTTTCCTACTGTTGGGGGACAGGAAGCCTATTACTTATAAAAGTCATCCTAGGCCAACATTGACCTTTCCCATAAATGCAACCCACAACAGCTGTCTAACTCCCAGGTACCGATCTACTGCTAGGTGAACAGTGGTATAAGATGTAAAATCCCCCTCCCCCCCCAAGGCAATGACTCGCCATTCTGAGAATGCAGCTCATAGCTGTTGCCTAACTGCCAAGTACTTATTACTGCAAGGCGAGCAGGTAGTGTGTTTACATTGCAGTAAATGCCAGCACAATACCTGCCCAAACACCTCTTAATACCCAGGACTCGAAGAGTGTTTCAGTGCGGTGTTAACAGTGGCAGGTATTCCTAAGCAGCAAGGTAAGCATTGTTTACCCTATGCAGGCGATGAGTCACAATAACGTGGCTGAAATATGTTGACCAGACCACACACTAGAAAGTGAAGGGACGACGACGTTTCGCTCCGTCCTGGACCATTCTCAAGTCGACAATCGACTTGAGAATGAACCAGGAAGGACCGAAACGTCGTCGTCCCTTCACCTTCTAGTGTGTGGATTGGTCAATAGGTTTGTTAATATATTTACATCAGTTTCACCAAAGATCTTATCAGCATCATCTGCCTACCCAAGCATCTTTTTCTACGACATGCCACCGGTTGTTAGTTACCTTTTCAAATTGTAATTACTCCCACAAAAAATTGAGGACTAATTTACAACCGGCCTGTGGTGGGTATGTGGGCCTGCGGGCCGCTCCAAGCTACAGCCTGTTGGACCAAACTCTCACAAGTAAAGCCTGGCCTCGGGCCGGGCTTGGGGAGTAGAACAACTCCCAGAACCCCATCAACCAGGTACGTAAATGACTGCAAGAATACAATGAAGTCAAACCACCAGAGACAGTGGCCCACACCACCACTTCCCACTGCTTCACACAGGGCATAAAGCCACGTAGTCTACCTACTTCCTGGTAGTCACCATTAGGTAAGCAATTTCCAACTAGACCGAGGCATTACAACACCGTTAGTTTAAACAAACACTAGTGAAAAGGAAAGGGGACCAAAAGAGGAACCCAACCTCACACAGTAACGGTGTGAGGTTGTACACAACTCCAGCTGATCTCCATGTAATAAAATGCCAAACTATTGTATAGTAAAACCCATGTACTCACCACACTTAACCTTTGAGAGAAAGCTGCAGTTTACATTATCAAAGTTCAGGTTACTTAACACTTGGAAATTCCCCCCCCCCCCCTGCCATTGCATCAGCTGGCTGTGATAAGTCCAACAACTTGCAACTTGTCAGCAATCTTTAAACTAGATTAAGAGATTGACAGACACGAGCCATAAACAGAGACTTAAACACATTTATAGGCAAGATATTACGTTGAACACTACTGTATAGGCATAAGCCCAATGTTTGGCATTCATATATTTACAAGTACAGTACACAGGCCTATACAAAGTGTGGAGCTAATCTACACATGGAAATAGCTTTCCTCTACCTGGAATAAGAATTAGCATAACCGAGTGAACTGAAAGCAGTGTCATCAACTAATGCATTAACATCTAGTACTCAAGTCTATATACAGTACACGTAGCCAGCAAATTAAAGAAACACAGTAGATACCTGGTTGATGGGGTTCTGGGAGTTCTTCTACTCCCCAAGCCCGGCCCGAGGCCAGGCTCGACTTGTGAGAGTTTGGTCCACCAGGCTGTTGCTTGGAGCGGCCCGCAGGCCCACATACCCACCACAGCCCGGTTGGTCCGGCACTAAGTAGGCCTACTTAATCTAAGTAGGCCTAAGAAATATTTTCAAGAACCATGGTTCCTTAAAATCAGTCATATGGGCTATACCAATGTTAGGATTGGTATATTATTTATTTAAAATAAATAAATAAATAAATAAATAAATAAATAAATAAATAATATACATATTATATACCTACACTTGGGGTAATTATACATACGGTGGAATTACCGAAGTGTAATTCTACCATATGTGTAATTGGCCGAGTGTAGTTACAGGATGAGTTACAGATCATGGTGTCCCATCTACCCAGCATTCTTTGTTATATGGCACTTTGAAACTACTGTTAGTTTTGGCCTCCACTACCTCACTTGTTCCAATTGTATACCACACTGTTTGCAAGAGAAAATTTTCTACTGTATTATTTTTTCAGCACCTGTGTTTCCTTAGTTTGAGTCTATTCTCTTGAAGTTGCCAGTTTCAAGAATTTGTCAATTTTGTCGATTCCTGCTACTATTTTGTATGTTGTGATCATATCACCTCCTCCTCCTCTTCTATCTTTTAGCTGTGGCATCTTTACTGCCTCTAGTCTCTCTTTGTAACTTTTACAGTTCTAGAAGTCATTTACTTGCATGCTTTTCCACCTTTTCCAGTTTATTGATGTGCTTCTTGAGATATAGACACTATACAACTTTTTTTTTTTTTTTTTTTTTTTTTTTTTTAACCTAGAAGGGGTACCACCTTTGGTGCAAGTGTAGGGACCCATAGCCTCAGAGAAGAAAATAAAGAGTACTCAGAGAAGACCTTGTGGATCCTCACTGAACACACTGATATTTTCTTCTCCTACCACCCCTATTCTTTTGTTAAGTGTGTATATTTATCTAACTTTATTTGAAAATGTCATTACACAAAAAGTTACAATATTGATTACATGCAGGGTACAAGGCTACTTGTCACAAGTTGTGACAAGTATACAACTATTGTATATTCCAACTTCAGTCTCACAAAAGTTAAGAACAGTTTTTTTAGTATTTCATAATTTGTTTGTTTAAAAGTGATTCTGAGGTTGGAAAAGGTAGCAAATGTTCCTCGCACAATGTCTTTTGTGTGTTACTCGGGTGACAGTCTATTATCCAGAACCACCCCTAGATCTCCTCCTTTGTTAGAGTTCTTCACTTCCGTTCCACATTATTTGTATAGGCTGTGTGTCGCCTATTTTCTCATATTCCAGATTTATAACATGACATTTATTCACACAGAATACCATGTGTCACATGGTACTCCACACACTTATTTTGTCTAGGTCATTTTGAAGGGCATGACAATAATAATAGTATCTTATCCTGTTTAGAAGCTTAGCATAATCAGCAAATATGTTAATATAATTCTGTATTTCTTCTAGTACAATACAGTACAGTACATCATTTACACAGACGACAAACGTTACTGGAGCAAGAGCTGAAACCTGTGGTACATAGTAACATTCCTCTAGTTGGATGAATTGCCTCTGATTACCGCCCTCATTACTGTCGCAGTTGGAAAAATTTTCATTGATGTCACCAGTCTCCCTGTCACCCCTCCAGCATGTTCGTTTCCAAAAGAACCTCTTGTGTGGGACTGCCAAAAGCATTTTTTAAGTCCAGATAAGCAGTCAACCCTAGAATGTAAACACTAGAATGAGTATGATAAACTCATTCATATGCAAAGCCCTTGTCCTCATGGCATGATCTCTGACCAGGCATCCTGGTTGGTGGTCTGGTCAACCAGGTTGTTGGACACAGTTGCTCACAGTCTGACATATCCACATCACATCCACACCTGATCAACCACAGCCTGGTAGGCTGTGGTTAATGCTCTCACAAACAATTGAGGAGAGTTTGTGAGAGCATTAACCTCTGTACCTCTAAAGATATACAGAGGTACATATCTAGAAAGATGATTTAGAATTGTGTTAAGGTGCACAGTATTAATGTGTTGGCTTCTTTAATCAACTAATCAAAAAGTACTGTACTGTACTGCACAGTAACGCAAAAACCATGATGCATCAGGCCATGCATCTCTTGCCTGTGCCTACACCACAGTTCCACACCACCATTCTTTACATCATCTAATAGTAAATGAGGTGACATATTAACACAAAGATACATTATCTCCTCACGCTGCTTGCCCCAATACAACTCGCACAATGCTTCGCATATTTCCTTCATAATCAAATACCACTACTTTTTTTTTGTGTACCTACAGTACAGTATTTTGAATGAAAGAAACCTGCTCCTACACACCACTGCCAAATGGATATAACTAATACTAAATAGGCAATGAAAATTGATCCAATGGAGGCAAGGCAGCCCATGCACGCCAACCTACATTTATATCAACCACTCCAACTCTTGTACTTACTACTTATCCATCCAATATATACATACAGTACATGAAACCTTCCAGAGAATATGATTCTACGGTGCTACTTTGTAACTTGTTTCGTGTATTTCTCCAGTATTTCTAAACCAGTATTTAGAAATACGGATTTAGAATTTTTTACATCTAAAAATACTCGGATCTAAATTTGTTCTAAATTTAATTCATTTATTTGTTTTCTCAATTTAGGTGATATTTATAAAACCCTTGATAAGTCCTTTCATTCATTTGCACACTGCAATCATGTAACTTACTTAGTATTCGACACGTTTCTATGTTATGCAAATAAAGGTCAGTTATTCCCAGAATAAGGTAAAGTCATCCTCTGTATACTCTCAAGAGATGTTACATCCATTATACAGTATTCTGGGACATGGTATCCAAAATAGTATATAATGCATTTGTTAGTAGTGAAATACCAATTTTCAGTACATCCTGTATATCAAAATTTACTATCCGTCTAAAATTTACTATCCACCCCTATTTGAGGATCACTGGTAAATATACTTATCTTTACATTCACTCCTGATTTTAATAGTTTGTGTGTATGGCAAAAATATGTAAATGTTTCAACAGCATTAGGCATGTATTTCTGCACTTACACAATAATACTTCACTAACTAGATACATGGCAAGTGCTAACAAATGCCTTACTAGTTTGTGCCGTATAATACTGTATTATTCAGCACAAACTGAATTGACGTAAATTTTCTCGAGTGTGTACAGAGAAGGATGATAAATCTAGTTCGATGTGAGATCAATTTAATGACCCACAATTATATTCAATCACTGTAAATACAGTAACAAATACAGATGGTGTTTGAGATCACTACAGTATATGCATTTACTGTATCGGAATATATCTGAGGAACACCATCTCTAGTGGCCTTATGGGGACAGAAAGCCGGTAGCTTGGCAAAAATCTTCGGGAACTTTGATGTCTGAATTTTAACTCTCTTGGCATTTATGGCTTCTGCATGTAGGCAACCCCCCGTGGATCTATATCCCTACTTCCTCGGTAAAGAATGGTGATGCCACTACTTTCGTTTGCAGACACCACACCCTAATTTGGCCATTAATGAGGCCTATGTTTGGCCAATATCCAAACAGTCTCATTAATGAGTCTAAACTTCAATCTTAATTTTTGTTTAAATTAAAAGCAATTCAATTACAATTAATAAGCACATTACAAATTATTATTCAAAGTAAATTAGGAAAATATTAAAAATGCATCATTTGTCTTGCTAAATAAATTTAATAAAATGAAAGTAGGTATTTTCTTATAATAAATATAGATAAATAAATAGATAAACAATAAAATAAATAAATAAATAGAAAAATAACACTAACATGATATATATCAATAAGAAAATCTATGAGCTGTGAGGTGACTGGAACCCACAACTGAGACTCCCAGCCACTGAGGCTAACCACAGAACATTAGTCAATGTTTTGTGAATTAGTTTTTTTGGTTGGATACAAGTCGCATCATACACAACATAGTTTGTAGTGGATATTAATACTGTACCGTACCCAAACCTAATCTTAACGAGCCTAACCATACCGAAACCTAATCTTAACGAGCCTAACCGTACTCAAACCCAACCTTAACGAGCCCAACCGTACTCAAACCCAACCTTAACGAGCCTAACCGTACCCAAACCTAACCTTGACGAGCCTAACCGTACCCAAACCCAACCTTAACGAGCCCAACCGTACCCAAACCTAACCTTGACGAGCCTAACCGTACCCAAACCTAACCTTGACGAGCCTAACCGTACCCAAACCCAACCTTAACGAGCCTAACCGTACCCAAACCCAACCATAACGAGCCTAACCGTACCCAAACCTAACCTTAACGAGCCTAACCATACCCAAACCCAACCATAACGAGTCTAACCGTACTCAAACCCAACCTTAACGAGCCTAATCGTACCCAAACCTAACCTTGACGAGCCTAACCGTACCCAAACCCAACCTTAACGAGCCTAACCGTACCCAAACCCAACCTTAACGAGCCTAACCGTACCCAAACCCAACCTTAATGAAACTAACCGTACCCAAACCCAACCTTAACGAAACTAACCGTACCCAAACCCAACCTTAACGAGCCTAACCGTACCCAAACCCAACCTTAACGAGCCTAACCGTAGCCAAACCCAACCTTAACGAACCTAACCGTAGCCAAACCCAACCTTAACGAACCTAACCGTACCCAAACCCAACCTTAACGAGCCTAACTGTACCCAAACCCAACCTTAATCGAGCCTAACCGTACCCAAACCTAACCTTAACCGAGCCTAACCGTACCCAAACCTAACCTTAACGAGCCTAACCGTACCCAAACCTAACCTTAACGAGCCTAACCGTACCCAAACCTAACCTTAACGAGCCTAACCGTACCCAAACCTAACCGAGCCTAACTGAACAATATACCGTAGACACAATAAAAAAATGAGCTGTGACAAGCTGTCCTGTGTACAATTTAAGCCTGTTGGACTCAGCCATGCATCTAGATACTATAAAACTGGACGCCTGTGTTCAGTGGCTCATTTCTCTGGAACCACTGACTGTTAAGATCTCATATTAATATGCAAGTTAGCATAGTGTGTTTATTTAGAGAGGCATTATACTTGGTTGTATCCAAAAACTGGAAATGGACAGATTTGGGTAATGTGCCAATCTCTAGACATATTTTTACCCATAATGCACCTTTCCAGTTGCTTACCCCCGTGTAATCCTACGGTTTAACCATTAAACCGCGCAAAACATACATACTGTATACGATTTGACATAACTAAAGTTTTTCAAACTTGCACAACCACCTTACAATTTTTTGAGCATAATTAACTAGGCAAATGCTCCAACTTTGTCTAAATGATTACACTAACTTGAAAACTTGAAACGCTACGCGTACTAGTGGCTGTACAAGAATGTAACAACTCTTGTATATATCTCAAAAAAAAAAACAAGAAATAAAAAATAATTTCAAAATTTAATATTGAAAACTTCAGATTTTCATATCAGCTTCAAAAATATAAAATATCACCAACTGTTCATTTTGTGTTATTATACTTTCAAAATATCATATGATATTAATTTTCTTCAAATTAGAATATAGGTTTACAGTATAGGTTACTGAAAAAATTGTCAATATGGTATTTGAAATAGGCTGCAAATTTAGATAAAAAATAACTCCAAATGTATAGGGTTTAAGAAAAATCCATTCCAGAGGGATTGTAGAACAGACAGCTGAGCACACAATATGTCAAAATGGTGACAATCGGTCAGAAACTGGAATTTTAGAAACCACTCAAAGTTGAAACTCTAGTTTTAGAGATAATTAAAGTTGAAGTTCTTGACAATGAATTGAGGTAGTTCTAATTTATTAGTTAATTGTATGTTTTAATAAACATTGTTTGGCATTCATGCTCGAATATGTGAAAGTTGTAGGTCAATGTGTGTTGAAATGAAGTCAAGAAAAAATAACCCCAAAAACACTAAACACAGTCTAGTCCAGGCCTGGATAATTATAATACTGTAATTATAGTGATTTAGGGTATATATTTAGGGTATACCCTAAAGTGATTTAAGTGAACAAGCTTTAATCTGGACCCTAATCATCAAAACAACCATCAAGACAACAAAAATAGAGTTTAAAATCTGAAAAAATCAGCCCCCCCCCCACCCCAAAAAAAAAAATTTAAAGTCCCAAGTTCTGCGAGTTGTGACCGATTTATTTGCTGACCAATTTCATTCTATCTTCACATAGTTTGGGAAGGGTATGCTCTCTCCAGGATGTAAAGGTTACAACAAAATCAGCTAATCAACAAAAGGAGAAAAAACTAAAATCTTAAAAAATAAAAAAAAAAAGTCCCCCCCCCCAATTTTTTTTTGACATTGATGAAAGTAACAAATACATTGCGCAATGTTAATATGATATATAACAAAATAGAGCATAATAGCAAACTTATTTTTAAGTATACTATTATGCTCACTGTATAACATAATAGCATAAGTTTTTTTTTTTTTACATAATTCGAATATTTTTCACTTCCGGGCTCTAAATATGCGCGGTTTAAGTATTAAAGGACTGTATATTTAAAATCAGGTTCGTTCTCGACTCTAATTGGGAATTCTGAGTTTGAATCCCAGTGTGAAAGAAATAGTTGGGCACATTTCCTATTCCATAATGCACCTGTTCATCTAACAGCAAATAGGTACATAGGAGTTAGTCAGCTTGTTGCGAGGTTGCATCCTGCGAAGGGTCAGTAATTCGACCCTTGAGGGGACCCTCGATACAAGTTGACCATGTATATATACACTGGCTGCCTGTCCACCAATACAGTGAATTAAATCATAATTCCATGAATTTGATTATCTTATGGTTTTCTTAAGCACCATGCACAGAATCATAACAAAATTGAGATTGTAATATTTATTCTGACAACTTTTTGTTAAGCTAGATACCTTTCAGGTTCCACCATGTTTGTGGTGTATACTGTATCTGAAGAGTTCTTGGTTATCTTGAGATCTTGAGGTTATCTTGAGATGATTTCGGGGCTTTTTTAGTGTCCCCGCGGCCCGGTCCTCGACCAGGCCTCCACCCCCAGGAAGCAGCCCGTGACAGCTGACTAACACCCAGGTACCTATTTTACTGCTAGGTAACAGGGGCATAGGGTGAAAGAAACTCTGCCCATTGTTTCTTGCCGGCGCCTGGGATCGAACCCAGAACCACAGGATCACAAGTCCAGCGTGCTGTCCGCTCGGCCGACCGGCCGACCGGTAGTTTTGTGTTTTAATTTTATACACTGGTGTAAGCGCTGTAGATCCTAGTGTCATTGTTCGAAGACCAGTGACGTCACCCTAATCGGTCAATGTCTGTATAGGTAATTAATTTAATTTAATAATAATTCATTGTGTTGGGGGACAGGCAGCCAGTGTATATACACACGTCAGGCTTATATAGAGGTTCCCCCAAGATCGAACTACTGACCCTAATCAGGATGCAACCACACAACAAGCTGACTAACTCCAATGTACCTAGTTACTGTTAGGTGAACAGATGTATTTGGTGATAGGAAATGCACCCAACCCTTTCTGTCTTACCTGGAATTTTAACCTAGAATTCCTGATTGCGAGTCGAGAATGAACCCAAGTGTACTACCAAGACCCTTTAAAGAATACACAGTATTAACTATAAAGTAGTCTACATTCAAAAATTAAAATCACACAGATTAGGTACTGTTTGCAGGAACGTAAGCATCCACAAGAATACACTTCTATGAGAGAAATAAAACTACAGTATAGTACTGGCCATTGAATTGGGCTAGTAAAGAAATGCTTCTAATCATGTAAATGGAAAAATACTTTTAATCTACATAGGCTATGAGAAAATTTACTGGATCGACATGTATGGGTTCCCACACTCAGGGACAGGAAGCCTTTAGGCTTATTAAGGTCCTCCGAGGTCAACTACTGACCTTTCCCATGATGCAAGCCACAATAGTTGCCTAACTCCTGAATACACATTTCCTACATGAACACACACACACAAGGCGAAAGGAAACATGGCCAAACGTCTTTGTCTTGTAGGAATTAAACCTGGGACATTTTGGTTGTGACCCGACTGCATTGGCCACTGTGCTACAGGACCCCCAAGTACTAAAGTGTTAGTGTACCATTAAACAACAATGGTACGAACCAGACAGAACTGAATTAAAATTTTTTAAATTATTCAACATAATCGTAGTAATCTTGGGGAACACAGCTGGGGTAAATACAACAGCTTTTCAAATTGAGAACCTGATATGGTTCTGACACCCGCTGACTGATCACAGTCAGGTTTTGCAACAGCTGTGTTGGTTTACAGGTTGAAGCACCAATAATATCTCTGACCAGTTGCAATTACAACTTCATCAATTAAAACATGTGTCTGATGTAGTAGATTGTAAACTAATGAAATTGTGTTCAAATATACCATTTAGACCTATTGTCTTCTGTAATTTAATTCTCTGTCCTATATGGTAGTGACTATAAGCAGCATTCTCACTGCAATAAGGCCTAATTAAATTACTCCAATTAGGCTAAATTGTATATTAATTTTGTAAAGATGTAAATATTAAATAATCAGACCAATTAAATATGGCTATACATTATGACTTATGGCATTTACTAAGAATCTATTTACTAAAGGATTGACAACCAGAAAAGGAAGGCAACTATGTCTCTAAATATAATTAACATTAGTTTTGTACCAAGCCAACAATCCAATAGACCTTAACCTAGGTAGTGATTTTTGCCAAGAAAGAAGCATTATTTGAAGTTTGCTGTAGGCCATAGGTAATTTCCAAAGTTTTGTTTATCCAATTTGTCATAAAAATCTAACTTCAGTGGAACCTCGATTTTCTTATGCCCCAATTTTCGGTTCTCGAGCTCAATTTCTTCTAAAAATTCAATTCGGTACTTGTTGTTTGCCTCGGTTTTCGGAGTTTGTTTATACACATACGGGTTTACCGAGTGCGTGGCGCTTCAATTTACCAGTGTTTCCCACCTAGTGATGATCGCGCTTGAATTCTTTATAAAGAATTTCATTGTTTTTGTTCTTTTTTGGTTTCTGAACATAAGAGTTCTTATTATATATCACACCATGGGTTCTAAGAAAGTCAGTGGTAATGTTCAACCTAAGAAAATAGTTGTGAGAACGACGATAGAGGAAAAACAAGAGATTATTCATAGTGAGACAATGTGATGTCTTGCTACAACCAAGTATTAAAATGTAGGGAAAAACAAGTGTCTATAGACAGATTCTTAGTAAGACAGGCAAGCAGTGAGCCACAACCAGGTCCTAGTGGTATGCCTGCAAATCATAAGAGAGAGTACCCCAGAAATGTCATCATTGCTGTTATAATGGAAGGGGACTCCCCTCCCAAACACTAACAACTCTCCTCCTTCCCCCTGTTCCTCACTGTCTTCCATACGCCAACAAGAATCCTAAGGTAAATTTACAAAAAGGTAAAGTACCTAAGAGTATTATTCTGCATAAAATGTATTTTTTAGTCAATATATTTGGTGGTGTGGAATGGATTAATTAAATTCGCATTATTTTTTATGGGAAAATTCATTTCAGTTTTCGAACCGTCTCTGGGAACGGATTAAATTCAAGAACTGAGGTATCACTGTACTGCAGTTCACGAATACCAAGTTAAATATATTACAAATGTAATCTCACTCAGTACAGTATGTGATGTTGGCTCCTGGACATAATTGAATTCTCACACAAAACAAGTTAACAAAGTCCATTTTCCAATTGTCAAAACTGTACGTTGTTAGTACAGTACTGTATACATTACCTTAGGTCAGACAATATGTACGCTGAGAGTGAACTCTAACATCAAAGGCCCAAGAATTTTCAACACACTTTCCACTACACATAAATGAGATTTTAAAATCCATTTGTAAAATATCCGGTGTATAGTGACTGGTATCTGTTGATTCCAGACCCAAAAACAGGAGATCAATTTCAAGAAGGCTAGTGTAAAGGCTTCTATAATGTGATGGGCTGGGAGGTAAATCTTCTGCATAAAATAGTGTAGCTTGTAGTATGTGGTGATTTTCCACCATAGTCTAACACACAAAGAACATGTACATATTGTGAACAATTGCATAATCAATCCATCAAACGACAGAAAACTCCAACTTGGCTTGCTTAATGCCAGGTGGAAGATCTATTTGGCAATATGAATCTTTGTTGGTACCTGTCAAGGCTGGCCGGCTCCAGTTAGTAATTATATGGCAAAAATGATAAAATCCTGGTTAATACTGGTTTGGAGTTATCTGGAGTGAACGAGCACTATCAGGCATTTGTTTACAAGATCCATGACCAGTGACAAACTTCCACAGGTCTACACCAAGCCCATGACAAAGATTCATAACTCGGTAAAAGCTTTGGGGGGAAAGCAGTTTTAAAAATTAACATTATAATATTAATTTTAACAGTTTTCTATCAGATTCCTTTCACATTTCAGTAGCATGCTTTTGAGCTATATTTGAAGAGTTTTAGGCATATTTGTGGTCTTGTTCAATGCACTGGTGGAGGTGGTTATAGGTTTTCTCTGCCAGGTGTCTGGAGACTTGAGAATATACCTCAAGTAGTTACAGTACTGTATTAACACTATGTACAATAATCTTTCAATCTAGTTGTTTACTACTAACTGGAACCAGTAGTATACAGATTTAATGCTTAATTTTTCTCTCATAAGCCAGGTTTATTAACATTCAAATAATATCACAGTGGTGCATATAAAAATTTCCGATACATTAACTTTATTTTGCTTTGAAAAATCAATTGGCTCTTCTATATTTTCAGATACCTTGCGGTTACCTTTTAGATCCTTTAGATACCAAGGATCAACGTCCCTGCGGCCCGGTCTCTGACCAGGCCTCTTGGTTGGTGGCCTGGTCAACCAGGCTGTTGGCCGTGGCTACCTAACATCTTCTGGTAGATAATCACGATAAGGTTTTCTCCTCATTTCCCATCAACACTGTGCAATCTCTTCATTAACAATTAATAATCAATATCATGATAATTGCTAACCCTCTATTTAGGCAATGTCATCCTTCAAGGTATTCAGGAGGTAGAAGAGCAACATATTATGGATTGCAGCTTCAAAACCTTCAAATTCATTGGCAGCTATACTTATCAGCATTTGTTGACCTATTTATTGTGGTTTCTATTATTAAACTTTTAATGTTGAGGATAACACCTTGATTCATGAGCCAAACTAAAGATTTATGGTGGAAGTGGTGTCCGCGAGCGGTATTCTGCAACTTCTTAGTTGGAAGAATTCCAACTATTCCAATTGTATATGGTATTCTGCCTTCCGTTAGGTTGAAGTGCCATACATGCAATTCTGCAACCCTTTACCTACCTGCCTTGTGGCTAACAGATGCTTACAGCCTGACATGTGAATTACAGCCTCATTGATCAGGTATCCTTTTGTGGTGTTTATCGTGATCTCTCTTGGACACAACGAGAGGCCCGGCCAGTTATACCCACTTACGTAGTGTGTAGAGGGAGTACGTTGAAGTCTTGGGCAACCCCTTAGGTGGAAGTGCTGTACTTCCACTGCACTTCCAGTAATAATGTACTGGAAGTATTCTGCAATCCACCTCCAAAAAATTACGATACTTATTGGTCAAAAGTAAAAAATACTGTTGCACCCAAAAAAGTTCATGTTTGTATTAATGGAATACTCCAAATGGCATGCCAAAAGTGGAGCAATAACTAAACCTTACCTAACCTCTCCTAAGCCTAAACAAGCAATCCCAGCACTAATGTACACAATCTTAGGCCTGGAAAAGTTTAGGTAGGGTTATTGCTTTTGTTCATGGCCTCTACAAAATAAATACTGTAGTACAAAAAGGGGGGTTTATTTTGGCCGCAACAGTTCCTTTTTGCACATTCCCCACCAATAGTTGCTGTAAGTACAGTACTGTTATTGTGGATGACGGGCTGTACCCTGCTGTCCCACGAGATAAGACTAACCTGGCAATGAGATGGAGGTGCGGATGAGGGTGAACAATGGCATTGTCTAATAATATAATACTCCGAACTGTGTAAACCATTCTAATCATCCAAAAATATACTGCCTGTGTGAACCATGTATCCTGTGAACTGAAGTAGATGACTGGTAGAGAATGTTTGCAATTTTAAGAGCTCTAACATGTGCAGCCTCTCCCACAGCTGCACAATTTGACCTACAGTGAGCATCTTTTCAAATCCCCCCCCCCTGCAGAAACCCACTACTGAGCTGTCACGACCAAGAAAAATGACAGGTTGGATAACAAGGACCTTCCAAACAAGAGATGCCATACCAAGATACTTTTCAAGATACTAGTGCTCTCTTGGGTGGAATATTGCTGCACTAACAGCCCCATTCAGAGCTGGAGAAATTGCTGACCTAGTGTGTGTGTGCAAAAATTCTTTACCCCTAGAATCCACTCTGCAAATCATCTTAATTATTGGGACCAATTAAAAGTTCTAAATCTGTATTCTCTAGAACACAGGTGAGAGATGCATAATAATCTACACATGGAAGATATTAGAGTGACTGGGTCCAAATCAAAACTCGGAGATTAAATCACATGAAACCAGTAGGCATGGCAGGATGTGTAAATAGCCTCATTGAAAAGCAGAGGTGCAGTAGGTAAGCTGAAGAAGAACTATCAACATCAGGGCCTGAAACTGTTAAGACTCTCCTGCTACGCATAAGGGGCATAACTGGCCAGCCTCTCACAGTGTTCAAGAGAGAACTTTACATACACCTCCAAAGAATACCTGAACAACCAGGCTGTGATCTTCAGGCTGCGAGCAGCCATGACCAACCGGGAGGCCTGGGCGATCAGATGGCCAACCGGGAGGCCTGGGCGATCAGATGGCCAACCGGGAGGCCTGGGCGATCAGATGGCCAACCGGGAGGCCTGGGCGATCAGATGGCCAACCGGGAGGCCTGGGCGATCAGATGGCCAACCGGGAGGCCTGGGCGATCAGATGGCCAACCGGGAGGCCTGGGCGATCAGATGGCCAACCGGGAGGCCTGGGCGATCAGATGGCCAACCGGGAGGCCTGGGCGATCAGATGGCCAACCGGGAGGCCTGGGCGATCAGATGGCCAACCGGGAGGCCTGGGCGATCAGATGGCCAACCGGGAGGCCTGGGCGATCAGATGGCCAACCGGGAGGCCTGGGCGATCAGATGGCCAACCGGGAGGCCTGGGCGATCAGATGGCCAACCGGGAGGCCTGGGCGATCAGATGGCCAACCGGGAGGCCTGGTCGATCAGATGGCCAACCGGGAGGCCTGGGCGATCAGATGGCCAACCGGGAGGCCTGGGCGATCAGATGGCCAACCGGGAGGCCTGGGCGATCAGATGGCCAACCGGGAGGCCTGGGCGATCAGATGGCCAACCGGGAGGCCTGGGCGATCAGATGGCCAACCGGGAGGCCTGGGCGATCAGATGGCCAACCGGGAGGCCTGGGCGATCAGATGGCCAACCGGGAGGCCTGGGCGATCAGATGGCCAACCGGGAGGCCTGGGCGATCAGATGGCCAACCGGGAGGCCTGGTCGATCAGATGGCCAACCGGGAGGCCTGGGCGATCAGATGGCCAACCGGGAGGCCTGGTCGATCAGATGGCCAACCGGGAGGCCTGGTCGATCAGATGGCCAACCGGGAGGCCTGGTCGATCAGATGGCCAACCGGGAGGCCTGGTCGATCAGATGGCCAACCGGGAGGCCTGGTCAGAGACTGGGCCGTGGAGCTATCGATGCCCGAAAGCTACATAAGGTACTTACCTTACCTTATCTTGGAAGACAAGGTAGAAGTAGGTAACCTTCTACTGAAGGTATTACTTTGTTCACCTCTCCCAATGATCCCAGTCATCAATAATGAACAATTGAAAATGCATAAAAACCATTAAACACAATCTATTTTTTCAGTTATAATGATGTGCTGTTGGGAATCTTAGCGAAGTATCCAAAATTTGCTTACTGTAGGTAAACACAATCTAGCGATTCAATTTATCCTCATCCATTAAATGGCTCGACTATTTAAAATTTTTATTTCGAGGTGCACGTGATTAAAAAGTTACAAAATCAAATGGGGAAATAATTGCATATGGTGACTGGAGCAGAGTAAGGGTTAAAGGGATCAATGCTAGCTTTATCTGCATTTGAGGATATCCCAGAGTTGTTGTTGTTACAAATCAATCAAATCAAGAGCTTTATGAATAAATGGTTGTACATTTATAACTGGGAAAGTTTACATATTAATTAAAATATATTAATTACATACCAGCGAGTCACAGTAACACCACAACACATAGATACAGTATTGTCATTATTAGAATCAGAAACTTCATAGCTTGCACAAATCTTTACAATAATGTTTGGACTAAACAGATGCATTGAAATCTAAATCAGACTTTCATTTGTCATAATGTGAGCTACATACAACTTACAAACTGAAAACGTTTAATTCTTACAACCTGACATTACTTATACTGAAGGTATTAATAATAGGCATATCAAAATACTGAAGCAAGTTTAGTTGTGGCAACCGTGGGCATTTATTAAGCTCTTAATGATATCTAGCTATCTGTTGCATGTACACAGTGCAAGTACTTTTCGTGATCTTCCCGGAATACTGCATGCGACACATGAAACACACTACAGTGCTCGTCTTTAAGAAGAAGCATTTTTTTCACTAGGCCCATTGCACTTTTAACACCATGTTATATTCTGTAAATTTCACATTAGAATAACTTATAAAAGTTTTCCGGCAATTGTAAGAGGGTTTCTTTTAACACCTGCTTCAGCCCAGACTACTGGTTTTAAATATCTTGTTTTACTAGAAATTACCCACACAGTATTCTGATAGTCCCCTAAAAACTTACAGCACCTTCACCAGTATACAGTACATCATGACCCTTCATATATGCCATGAACTCTCTGAATACTCTTTACAGTACAGTATTCCAGTATTCCCATAACATATTACAATATGAAAGGTGCCTAATTATACAAACCTATTAGAATATATTTTATAAAGTTCGGCTTTCACAAGTTGTCTATGGTTTATGTGAAAATCAATCAATTTATTGATTGTCTAATTTCACGATATATTTGATTATATTTTTTCTCTAATAAATTAGTAGAGCCTGTCCTGACACTCGGCTGGTGATGTGTTGCTGCCCTCTCATGTGATCCACAATGACACAAAGTATCCAAAGGAATTTTAGTATAATTCATTCTTTCAAGCAAACTTGGTTAGATTTTGGTCAACGAGATCTATAGAATCAGCAGCAATTAGCCTCAAGGTGCTAATGACCAAGGTTATATGACGACTGCAAATGAAATTGCGCAGATTATACATCTTCAAAAATAGTTGTATATGGTGACATGAAGGAAGAGGAAGCTTACATGCATACTACTGTACAGGACAGACAAAAAAAATGATCTTGGAGGCCAATGAAAAAATGAGATGGATCAAAATAGCACTTGTACAGTAATTTTACGGTTAGGATAATCAAGTAGCTAATAGGCACATCTTATAAATACTGTACAGTAATGTATATACATTTTCATGTAAAATATACAGTTTGCCTTTACAGCAGAATAATATACCTGTACTGGGTACTTGGATGGGGAAAGTTCTACTTCCCAAGCCCGACCCAAGGCCAGGCTTAACCTGTGAGAGTTTGGTCCACCAGGCTGTTGCTTGGAGCTGCCTGCAGGCCCACATATCTACCACAGTCCGGTTGGTCTAGTATTTCTTTTAGAGCACTTCTTTTAGAAAACAATCTAGTTTTCTCTTGATGTCCATGGTTGTTCCGGCAATATTTCTTATGCTCGCTAGGAGGATGTTGAACAACCGTAAAACTCTGATGTTTCTATAGTGTTCTCTGATTGTGCCTATGGTGCCTCTGTTCTTCAATGGTTCCATTCAGCTTTTCTATCCATTTCTTTCACTTCAGCATGTTGTTATTTTACTGTGCAAATTTGGGACCTGGCCCTCCAGTATTTTCCATGTACAGTACTGTATATTATTTGATTTCTCACTCGTCCCCTCTCTAAAGAATACATTTAAAGAGCTTTGAGACGATCCCAATAGTTTAGGTGCGTTATTATGTCAATGTATGCCATACTATACATGTTCTTTCTATCCCCTTTATTTCAGCAATCTCTCCTGCTCTGGAGGGGAAAGCGAGTGTCAAGCAGTACTCAAGATGGGACAGCACAAATGTTTTGAATAGTACAACCATTGTGATGGGATCCCTGGATTTGAAAGTTCTCCTAATCCATCCTATTATTTTTCTGGCTGATGCTAATATTTGCTTGGTTATGATCCCTAAATGTTAGATCATATATCATTATTCCCAGATCCTTTACATGTTGCTTTCCTATTATGGGCAGATTTGATTGTGTTTCGTACCCTTTACAGTATTTTGTTTAAGGTCCTCATTTTTACCATACCTAAGTACTGTACCTGGACTTTATCACTGTTAAACCATATGTTGCTTTCTGTATAATAAATACTCGACTGTACCGAGTCGAGTATTTATTAACAGCTGCTAGTAGGTTTTTAATGCCTTCAACGGTAGTAGTTTTTATGCTGATTTTTGTGTTGTCTGCAAAAGATATGAAACTGTGATTTGTATTTTATGAGAATATGGTAAAGCAGTGGTGTGAGGACCATACCCTAGGGTACAGAACTTTTAACTGCTCTTGGACTATTTTCCACCATCCTACTTTTACCTGTTGTTCTTGTTGACCTCATTTTGTGGACTATTAATCCATGGTCACATTTATCAAATGCCTTTGCAAAGTTCATGTACAGTATACCACATATTGTGAGTTCTGTTTTTTTTCCTAGTGTCAAAGTGATTTTGTCATGGTGGTCAAGTAGTTGCGAGAGGCATGATCTTCCCACTCTAAATCCATGTTGGAGGGGGTTGTGGAGGTTATTGGTCTCCATAAAACTGGAGATTTGATTCCTGACCACTCTCAAATACTGTACTTTTATCATGTGGAACGTTAGTGCAACTGGTCCATAATTCTTAGCCAATGCTTTGCTCCCTCCCTTGTGTAGAGGAGCTATGTCTGCTGATTTAACCTCATCTAGTATATCCCCCTCCCCCATGCCCAAGCTCTTCCTTTCACACTATACTGAGTGCCTGTGCTCCTGCCATTTTTTATTTCCTAATAAACATTTAATTTCAAGAGCCTGAACCCGGGGCCGAGTGCATAGACACTTTATAAATTTCTCTTTCAAAATAGGCAGTGTTCATGTTAATATCAGTTATATTTTCAGGGGTTTGGATATCACGCATAAAGAAGCTGTCCAGATCTTCCACTTTCAAGCTATTTAGTGGGGTGCTAAACATATCCACGTACTGCTTTTTTTAGGATTTTACTAATTTCTGTGTTGTTCTCTATTTATTTATTTATTTATTTATTTATTTATGCATATACAAGAATGTACATAAGGAATGTGAGGATACAAATATGGTAATTACAGTCTTGTAAAGCCACTAGCACGCGCAGCGTTTCGAGCAGGTCCTTAATCTAAGAAAATTTTAAGGAGGTAAATACTTGCAAAAATTATAGACAAAAAAATGATAACAGATTACATGAAATGAAAAAAAGATGAGAGAAAATTGTAGGTACAGTATATTAAAGCACATAGGTAGCTGAGATTGATTGCAATGACAGCTTGAATGGTAGTTGTCAAAAAATTGGTAGGCACAATACAGCAGAAACAATATAAGATTGGTTGCAATGACAGCTTGAATGGTAGTTGACAAAAATTGGTAGTCACAATACAGCATATGGCTAGCACATAGAAGAAGACAGCAATGAACACAATGATAAGGTTGTTTGATATTACATAAAAATTAGGAGATTGGGTAACACTAGGTACAGAGCAAATTTAAAGCTCAGTGTAGGAAACTAAGAAGATGAAGTTAGGTACTTTTTGGTTTTGCTTTTAAATAAGGCAAAAGTTTTACAGTTTTTCAATTCACTAGGGAGTGAGTTCCATAGACTAGGTCCCTTAATTTGCATAGAGTGTTTACACAGATTAAGTTTGACCCTGGGGATATCAAAGAGATATTTATTTCTGGTGTGGTGATAATGGGTCCTATTACATCTGTCCAGGGAGAGTTTCAGAGCATGGTTTGCATTTGAGAACAGGGTTTTGTAAATGTAGTTGACACAAGAGAATGTGTGGAGGGAGTTAATATTTAGCAAGTTTAGGGATTTAAACAATGGAGCTGAGTGTTGTCTGAAAGCAGAGTTAGTTATTATGTATGACCTTCACTTGTAAGAATAGGACCAATAAAAAAATGGCAGTGCTTTTATATTTTAATTTTGCTTATGTGAAGAAATATTTTGGGTTTTCTTTATCTCTTGTATGGCTTTCTATTCTAACTGAATTTCTTCCATTTCAAATGATTGCTTCAGTTTCTGCTCCGTTTCCTCAATCTCCTTGTTTAATCGATTCCTTCTTTGTAGGAATAGTCGTGTCTGCTTAAGCATTTTTGTTAGTTTTTCTGTTTTTGTAGTGCTGTCTATGTTCTCTTTCTTGCTTTCTGCAAAGGAACATGTTTCAGGCACACTTTATATGTTTTCGAAGTCAGTTGTTTTATTCCTTGCATGGGATTGTTATTACTGTACTTGGAACAGTTTCCCACTGCATGTTTCTAAGCTCCCTGTAAGTTCTGTAAGTTTGTAAGTTTTAATATAATCATTCAGTCTGGAGAATGTGTATGGATTTACATTTCTGTACACTAATGTATATTACAGTACAGGATTCTAATCGAAAGCTGATTAAAACTGCTCTGACCTACTGAACACCAGGTTACATATCTTTTTAAATTTTATTCAGTTTTATGAAGTACAATACACCGTAAATGTAATTAATAAACATGTAATATGGATCTCTGTAACCCACATAGGGGTTACAGAGATCCCCCCATATCATTTGAATCAGTGAGCGACCCCTATACAGTATCGTCTAATTTCATGTAAATGTAATCAACACATACCAAGCACACCATGCTGCCTTCCACATTAATATCTTACCTTTACAGTCGGGTTCCCAAGGAAAGAGCCACATGGGAGTCGAGATGTAGGGCAAGGTGTAAAAAGTAGCCAAACAATAAAACAAAAACTAAAGAGTACTAACACATCTTGGTACTATATCCAGTAATATTAGATCTTAATGCACAATGGGTTACGAAGGAATTATCCCCCCCGAGTATTGGGGGTACCTGGTACCGAAGGCTTGAAAATCAGAGAGTTGAAGAGCCAGTAAGCTGGTATAGAAGTGTTGCCTGATATTAATGAGACAAAGGATGGTATAATATAGACCATAATATACATGGTTATACTAACAAGGAACCATTGTAAAGGGCAATAAGTCTTGCCATTTAGATACCAGTGCCAGGGTGGCCAGAAACAGTTATAAAATGACTGCAAGTGTACTGTAACTATCAAAAGAAGGCACCAACTGAGGGAAGAATATGTAGATAAAATGGCAGTGTTATCTTGAGTTATCTTGAGATGATTTCGGGGCTTTTAGTGTCCCCGCGGCCCGGTCCTCGACCAGGCCTCCACCCCCAGGAAGCAGCCTGTGACAGCTGACTAACACCCAGGTACCTATTTTACTGCTAGGTAACATGTGTGTGAAATGATTTTGTCAAGAGTTCCATGCCATGGGTATAGCATGTACATCATCCATTTTGATGTAATTTTAGAAAACACTTTCTCCTTTTTTCAATCATTATAGAAATTTTCCAATAAACTTTATATAAATATTTTTGATCTACTGTGAAAATCAATAACTGTATATTGTAACCTTATTAAGTGATGTAGTGTATACACAAGAAAGTTAATCATACTGCTGACAAAGTTATACACATTAATCTCATGATATTGCTAAATACCCCTTCCATTGCTATTTACCAAACAGAAAAGTAAGAAATGTTATAGTGGAGCTACTGCCTGAGCCGAGCCAAGGTGAGATGAGCTAGTCAAGTTTAATAAAACTAAACTAAACTCAACTAATCCTAACCTACCTTATTAGTGCACAAGTCCAAAAAATAAAGTTAAAAAAACAACAACACTTGTTTGGTACATGCATTGGAGCTTTTACCTTGGCTACTGTACCTAGATAATGCTAATAATGTAACTAACATAAACATTCTGAATTTAAGTGAACATGTCATGAAAATTCTCTCTCTAATTATCGAACGAATATTTCTTTTGTAATCTACCGTAGGAAGTTTTCATAACTGATTTTATCTGCTATGCTCTTAAAGGTGCACCAATACACAATATATTGACCAATTATGATAGTCATTTATTTGTATACTATACTATACTGTACTATAATTCCAACGCTCTGATACCAAAACATAGGTGCAACTCTACCATGTTCTACACCTAGTGGCAAGGAATTGCAGGATAATTACTTAACAAATAATGCAATTATAGGGCTAAAATTTATCTGCCTTGGCAAGCATAGCTAGCTTTAATTCAAACAATTTTGTGGCCCCTTCAAAATATCTGGCAATTCCCAATATTTTTTCAACTGTAGCCCAAGACAAGAAATAGCCTAATATCTACTTTTTCAATCTATTCTTTCTACATTGCATGGCTACTGTGCTTTTAGGCAAATGGTCAAAACAAGCCCACCCACTATAATATTTAGCTAGCCTACTAGCCATAAGCATGCGGTAAACATTACTTGCAAACAGTAATTGTGCCTATAGTATTTCTATGGGGTAGTAAATATCATCATGCTTATAAAGGCAATGCTTGTACTGTATAGGTTCTTTTGAAAAATCTATTACAGTACTGTATTTTGTTTTAAAATCAGTTCGCTTTGCTTACTGATGGAAAGAGCACAACTTCCAGATTTTAATGCCCTTATCCATTTCTTAAGCTTCAGTGTGCTTTGTACCGTCTTTGGTAGCCTAGGCTTATACTGTAATTGAATTTTTGTCTTGAACAATGGAAATTAAAAATTTCTCCTTAAGGCTAGGCAATTATATATCCAAAGGATCACCAAATAATTGATGCTAATAAATAACCGACAACCACAGTGCAAATATCCACACATCTGCCCATAAATCTGTGCTATACCACCGGGTAAAGTATACAATATTCACAGATGTGGTCAAAACATAGAAGATGTTTGACAAGGCATGTTTACCAATTGTTAAAGCCATATATATATCTCGTTAGGTTGGGGGTGTTAGCTTAGGTTAGGCTGTTAGGCTCGGTTCGGTTAGTTTAGGATAGGTTTGGTTGAGCATAGGTAGGTTTGAAAATCTGTTGGCAAAGTGTCTTGTGTATAATGAGACAATTATCCCATACTCAATAATTTTGGATTAAATTTTTTTTTAGAATACTATGTTTCATAGTATAGCCCAAGGGGTAGAGGTTTCAGACTAGCATAAACAAAATTAGACAAATTAGATAGATATTAGTTCCTGGGATCTGCTTTAGTGGAAAATAACGAAAATGTCATATTTTCAGCTTTGTAATACAAGTACAGTACATGTAGACTACAATACAATTGGGATCAAATAACATAACAAAGATGGTAAAACTACTGGTAATAAGACAGCAAGGCTAATACAGTATGCATTCTCAAGCTATCAACTTATCCAAGATACAGTAGAGGTTATCGAGCATGCCTATCAAAAAGTGAATCGAAATACAGCTTTGTGGAATCAGTAACGTCCCACCTCTCAGTGTGCCCCTGGTGACTTACCCACCTTCGCAGTGTGATCCTGGTGAACTACCCCCCACCCCCACCCCGGAAGTGTGACCGTGGTGACTCCCTGGTGACTTCCCACTCTTAGTGTGACCCAGTGTGACCTTACAACAAGGACAGCAACACAAACTGTCCACCTAGGGGTAAGGAAAGGGCAGCAGCAACAACAATATGTGATCAAGGAAAACAAAGGCAACAAAAACATGCTCATACACTTTTCATGAGGAAATACATATCTAATGAACTAGGCATTACAAGATTGTGTAAATTACATAGGTGGCCTACTGGCTGGGGAGTGGGAGTTATTCATGGCAAGTGAGAGGAGAGGAGAGGAAGAGAGTGGGGGGGAGAGGGGAGGAAGAGAGTGTGAGGGGGGAGCGGAGAGTAAGGGGAGAAGAAATGTGTGCGAGGAGAGAAGACGAGAGTGAGGAGGAGGAGAAGAGTGAGGGGGAGAAGAAGGGAGTGAGCCAGGGGTGAGAGCCAGGAGTGAGAGCCAGGGGTGAGAGCCAGGGGTGAGAGCCAGGGGTGAGAGCCAGGGGTGAGAGCCAGGGGTGAGAGCCAGGGGTGAGAGCCAGGGGTGAGAGCCAGGGGTGAGAGCCAGGGGTGAGAGCCAGGGGTGAGAGCCAGGGGTGAGAGCCAGGGGTGAGAGCCAGGGGTGAGAGCCAGGGGTGAGAGCCAGGGGTGAGAGCCAGGGGTGAGAGCCAGGGGTGAGAGCCAGGGGTGAGAGCCAGGAGTGAGAGCCAGGGGTGAGAGCCAGGAGTGAGAGCCAGGAGTGAGAGCCAGGGGTGAGAGCCAGGAGTGAGACCCAGGGGTGAGAGCCAGGAGTAAGACCCAGGGGTGAGAGCCAGGAGTAAGACCCAGGGGCGAGAGCCAGGAGTAAGACCCAGGGGCGAGAGCCAGGAGTAAGACCCAGGGGCGAGAGCCAGGAGTAAGACCCAGGGGCGAGAGCCAGGAGTAAGACCCAGGGGTGAGAGCCAGGAGTAAGACCCAGGGGTGAGAGCCAGGAGTAAGACCCAGGGGTGAGAGCCAGGGGTGAGAGCCAGGAGTGAGAGCCAGGGGTGAGAGCCAGGAGTGAGAGCCAGGGGTGAGAGCCAGGAGTGAGAGCCAGGAGTGAGAGCCAGGCGTGAGAGCCAGGCGTGAGACCCAGGGGTGAGAGCCAGGGGTGAGAGCCAGGAGTAAGACCCAGGGGTGAGAGCCAGGGGTGAGAGCCAGGGGTGAGAGCCAGGGGTGAGAGCCAGGGGTGAGAGCCAGGAGTGAGAGCCAGGGGTGAGAGGTGAGAGTGAAGGCTGCGGCCCGGCTCCTCCAGGTCGTCTCCCGCCGCTGGCAAGTGCCGCCGCCGCCGCCGCCGCAGCTGTCAACACGCCCACCTCCCCCTCCAACCCGCGCCCCCCACCAGCACGCCCGCAACACACACGCACACGCCACACACTCACCATTGTGCTCCGTGAATATGTTGGCTCCCGTGGTGCGTATCTCCCGGCCAGAGCGATACTTGGCCTTACTTGAACGGGTTATTGTACCGCCGCCTGAGCCGAGGTGCCTCTCCTTTCCCTGCTGGCCACCCATCTCGCTCACGACCACACACACACACCCCTAGCTGCACATCTCTACCACTGGCGGCACTGATCACACCCTCATACTTCTCTTAACATCGCCACACCGCACTTCCACTCTCTCGTATAGGCGAAAATGACAGGGAATGCACTTCAAACACCGCGACGTTGCACCATGTCCAGTGTTCATCAACGACTACAGCTCCGGCCAGCAGATGGCGGAGTAAACACTGCAACAGCTGAGCATCGCCCCAGACAACGGGTGCATTCAACCAACACCTCAACACCCACAAACTGCATCCCAAACACTAATCTATTCACCTATACAACTTACTAATATTTATATTTTAGTACATAAACCTATATTTCATTTGTAAATACCCACGTGTTTCTAGTGTATGTGTGTTTGACTGGTGGTAATTCGGTAGTGGTCCAACACCCCCGTGATTCACACCCAGACAAACGCAAGGTGTCAGATGGGCCATGGATGGCCACCACACATTGTTGATACTCGAGTTTTACGACCAGCCAGGTCCTTAATCCCTTTCATTTAACGCATCAAATCCATTTGTTAAATGTTTCCAATGCATACAAAGCTTAATCACGCCTAAAACGAGCATTAACCTCCTTATATACGCAACTTTTTGTTGCTGTTTTCACTACCAGCTGATGGAGCATTCTTTAAATTTACAATACTTAAGATGCAGTATATTACTATGAGCAAATAATTTGTCATTCAACAGCTGCGAACACTATCTGGTCTCCATCTCCAGTGCTCAAGGACGTACTTGACTACTTATAAACAATATCTCTATAATAGCGCACTTCACCTGTAGCACTCTCTTCAACAATAAACACCTAGACTACTTAATCACTATCAACACCTCTCCCTGATGATGGAAGATGATGCAAGTTACTGCTCAAAAATGTGCAGGAGCCACGGAGCTCTACATCCCACTCAAGACGGATGTAGGATAACAAAAGGCACGGAAAAAGAATAGACAACTAGAACAGAAGAAAATTAAATGCATTATAGAGAGAGCCAGAAATGAATACATAAGTCAGAAGGAAAACAGACAATTTGAAAGCAACATTGCATCAAAAGCAAAGGACCAACCAATTAAACCATATAAGAAAAACAACAGGTAGACTCCATATGATAAGGTTCAAGAGACAAAAGTAAGTCTCACAGAAAATGACAAGAAGGTATGTGAGGAATTCAACAAAAGATTTCAGTAGGTGTTTACGAAGGACCCAACTTGGAGACCAGAAATGAGTGATGAAAGAGTGTGGTGGCCACCGTGGCCTTTGTGTTAACTGTAGCAGCCTGTTGTGAACACTGTGGAGAGAGAGAGGACGTCAAGCGGAAGGAGAAACACGTTGAGAGAAGCCCGGGATACTTTAAATTACCGTTAAATTACACTATTCAACAAATATCTAGTGTAATACTGTTTCCAATATCATTAAAAAAGCAAGAGTAACTCCTGCTCATAAAGGTTGCGATTCAGTTAACAAACAATTACAGATGAATATAAAATCTACCGATACTACAAAAATATTTGAAAACATTATTTACACCCCGCTCTACTCGTACCTTGCAAAATATAAGATATTAAGCTGGCGGGGGGTAGAAATAGCCTAAGCTACTCTATCCCTTTGAGATGTATTTATTGCTTATCTCAATAAACATACTTGAACTTGAACTTGAAGTCCATGCCAGTTTGGATTCTGTTCCCAAAAGAGTACCAATTATGCCATTATAATCTGATTGATATAATCTACACAATCCTTGACAAAAATGAGTTCCCAATTGGTCTTTTCATTGATCTTTGAAAGGTCTTTGATACTGTAAACCATAACTAACTCATATTTAACCTTTGCCATTATGGAATCTGAGGCTTCACACTGAATTGTATTCTATCATATCTTAGTTTTTTTTCTACCACAGACGTGACCACACACTACTACATATCTTAGTGACAGACACCAATATGTAGCCATCAATAACATAACCTCCCCCACTCTACCACTAACGAGTGCCACAGTTTTTTTGATATATACATTACATTAATGAATTGCCACTCATGGCTATCAGCCAACAAACTCACATTATCCGTGAGAATAGTTAATATGAGAGAAGAGTTAACATTACCTACCATGAGAGAATCTTGTCCATTAGCACAGTTTTCGATGTGAAGGCACTGAGTACATTTCAGCAATACATGAAATTTCAAGTTAAACTTTCTAATATGCAACACTCGCCTGAAGTCTATAGAAGGAGAGGGAAATTTGATTATACATTTTGCTTCTATAAGGTAGCCAACTCTATCAAAATATTAAATATGTACCCAACTCAGTTAATCCACCAATTAATCCATCAACCAATTAATCCGTTTTCATCAAATTAATTCACTATAGGGGAGAACGTGTCTCAATTGAAACCACAAACTTGCATAAACCACACGCCGAATATATCAGAAAGACTTCTCACCATAAAGGATCGAAACTTAGACTGCCAGGAGCACTGAAACCACTGACAAGTCCATCACTCTGACCAAATTACATTTGAGACTCGAGTTCTTCCTTATAGTGAATTGATTTGACGAAAACGATCTCTGATCTGTGACCGCCTAGCGCTATATATATATATTGTGACGGTAAATGTTGGTGGTCGTGCAGTCTCTGTAATGCCAGTCACATAATATTAAAAAAAGAAAAAAAGTTAAACTGCAAAAGGTGTCTTCACAGTGTGGTAAACTGTAGGATAAAGCAAAGGGAAAAACATTTAAAAATACTTGTACTTTAAAAAATAAATTAAACAAATTACAAAAAATATCCAGGCTTGACTTTAATACAAAATGTGCAAAACAAACAAGATGAATAATCAAATATACGTTACGTTAAGGTGCAAAATAAAATATGGTGCGGAATACCATGAGCTTGTCTGACTAAATCAGCTACCACACAGAGATGTGTGAACGGGTCTGCTCAGTTGAGCACACAGGAGTAATCTGAATCTTTGAGAGTTGTTGTTGTTGTTGTTATAGATTCAGCTACTCGTAACAAGTTCCAAGTAGCACGGGCTATGGTGAGCCCGTAACTTACCTGGCACAGGAATGGGGCAAGTAGCTATGGTGAGCCCGTAGCGGACTTACCTGGCACTGGAGCAGTGCCCTGCGTGTGTCTTTGAGAGCTTGTTAGCCCTATTTATGCAGACTATCGGCCGGCCAGACGGCGCTGATGGCTTCTTTAAACTATGAACCGGCTCCTTAAACTGCTTGTTTGGGAGGGCGTGGCCTCCCAGCGACCCAGGTGCGAGGTGGGGTGACGGGCCATGGTGCAAGAGGGGGACTGGTAGACTGTCTAGACGTCTTGAAGTAGTTGTTGTTGTTGTTCTTGGCTGCAGTTCTTGATTACATAGACGTGAATGAGTAGAGTAGGCGATAATGGAATAGGCCGAATCTCTTCCTAGAGATTTTACCGTGACAATATATATATATTTATATCAGATAAGGAGAAACCCACCTCAGAGCAGAGCTCTGAGGTGGGTTTCTTATTTGTTTATTAAATCAACTTGTATATGTAAACGTGGTTTATAAATAAATAAATAAATAAATACATAAATGTTTATTCAGGTAAGGTACATACATACAAGAGATTTTACAAAGATTGATCGATTTATAGATCAGTTTCCTGTTTTTAAAGTTTCTGTTACTTTTTTTATACATTACATAGTGACACTACAAAAGCCATTGATTGATTGACGAAGATTAAGCTACCCAAGAGGTGGCACGGGCATGAATAGCCCGTAATGTAGTTTTAGGAGTTTTTTCTGTTATGATTTGAGCATACCACCAGCTGGGTATAACCGCAGTAACTCAATTCACCTAACAATACATAAACAAAATTGTCTGATTACTTCTCACTTGCGGTCTAGTGTCGACTAGTGTCTAAGCCTGAGCCTAGGTACTGTGGCTTTGCTCGTTAACGCATTATTATTTTGTATAGATTTTTATTCACAATAATTTCAGAGGTTTGTAAAAGTTCAGAATGTAATTAGTATGGTCCTCCTTTCATTTTTTTCAGTTTTCTTTAAAAATGCGTATCATTGAAGATGTAAAATTAGTAGGGATAACTTTATATTATATGCTTTTTCATTATATACAATACAATACAATACAATACAATACAATACAATACAATTTTATTTAGGTAAGGTACATACATACAATAAATATTTACAAGGATTGTTTAACTTATAGGTATAGCTAGTACATACAATGCCTAAAGCCACTATTACGCAAAGCGTTTCGGGCATGATAAACTTAAATGACAAGCTTAATACTAATTGAGCATAATGAGTAGAATGAAAACAAGAAATGAAAACATAGATGAAAAAGCAGCACAAATACAATTATGTCGACAAACAGCGCTCTTTAAAGAAAAAAAAACAGACATTGGTTGACAATAGAAGGGCAAGGTAGGTTACAGGGAATTTATTAGGTATAGCTTCGCTTTTAACTTAAACTGGTTGAGAGAGGTACAGTCTTTAACATGGTTGGGAAGGTCATTCCACATTCTGGGCCCCTTGATTTGTAGAGCATTTCTAGTTTGATTAAGTCGTACTCTAGGAATATCAAAACTGTATTTATTTCTGGTGTGATGCTCATGGGTTCTGATACAACCTTCTATGAAGCTTTTGAGATCAGGATTGGCATTATAGTTTAGCGTTTTATATATGTATAATACACATGAGAGAATGTGCAGTGACTTAATGTCTAACATATTCAGAGATTTAAGTAGGGGTACCGAGTGGTGTCTGGGGCCAGAATTGGATATTGTCCTAATAGCAGCTTTGTGTTGAGTAATTAGAGGACGTAAGTGATTTTGGGTAGTAGAGCCCCAAGCACAAATACCATAGTTGAGATATGGATAGATAAGGGAGTAATAGAGAGTCACCAGGGCAGGGCGTGGTACATAATATCTGATCTTAGAAAGAATGCCCACAGTTTTTGAAACTTTTTTAGATATGTTTAGAATGTGTCCCTGGAAATTAAGCTTGTGGTCAATGAGAATGCCAAGGAATTTGCCATCTAATTTGTTACAAATTTGGGTATTGTTTATTTTGAGATTTATTTGATTAGAGGATTTATTGCCAAACAGAATATAAAAGGTTTTGTCAATGTTAAGGGTGAGTTTGTTGGCAGTTAGCCACAGATGGACTTTATTTAGCTCAGTATTTACTGTGGCATTTAGAGCAAGGGGATCAGGACTGGAGTAAATGAAGGTTGTGTCGTCAGCAAATAGAATTGGTTTGAGGTGTTGGGAGGCATTTGGAAGGTCATTAATGTAGATGAGAAAGAGGAGAGGGCCAAGTATGCTGCCCTGGGGAACACCAATGTTGATGGGTAGGGTGGGAGAAATTGTATTATTCACAGAAACATATTGGAGCCTGTCAGTAAGGTAGGATTTGAGGTATTGTAGGGAGTGTCCAGTTTATATATACATTACACGTTAGGCTTATATGGAGGTCACCCCTCAAGGTCAAATTACTGACCCTCCCCAGGATGCAACCCCACACCAAGCTGACTAACTCCTGAGTACTTATTTACTTCTAGGTGGACAGGGGCATTAGGTGCTAGGAAAAGCGACCAACTATCTCTGTCCCACCCGAAATTTACCCGAGTGGCCACGAAGGGGGACAAGAAGCAGGCGGCCTGTCAGTGCCCCCCCCCCTTTGTTCCTGAGGACTTTTTCCAACTGGATTTTGAACAATTAATAATAATAATAATAATAATATTTTATTTAGGAAAAGTATATACATAGATGCAGAGTTACAAACATTCTAATTATTTATAGACAGAGGTAGTACATACAATACCTCAAGCCAGTAATACGCAGAGCGTTTCGGGCAAGTTGGATCCTTCCAAAGGATACCTGATCAACCAGGCTGTGACTCGTACGTCAGGCTGCGAGCAGCCGCGTCCAACAGCCTGGTTGATCAGTCCGGCAACCAGGAGGCCTGGTCGACGACCGGGCCGCGGGGACGCTAAGCCCCGGAAGCACCTCAAGGTAACCTCAAGGCGTGCGATCTGCTGCACGCAGATCTGTGGGAGTGCGATCTGCTGCATGATGCGAGGAGGACGTGTTGCTCCGCATCTCCGTGTGTACACGTGGCTGCTGCAGCTAGATGTTGTGAATTTGTTCTCGACTGTTGCAGTGATACAGTGCCTTTGTGTATCGAGGAAATGGCTGAAGCGGTCGGTGATGGACGATCCTGCACCACTGGGCATGGAGAGTGTGACAGTCGGGATGACAGACAGGATGATACTAGGCTGTATCAAGCAGTAGTGAACAGATATAAACGGCGAAATATTCAAAGACAGTGAGGAGGAAATAACAAAGAGACCCAAAAATGAAGCCATGCTCAGCAGGACGCGGGAGATGCAGACTAATGGAAGGAAACACGTATTGAAATTTGATTTCAATACGTGTTTTAAAATAATAAAGTGTTTTAATGTAATTGTGTTAGGTTATCTGTTCCCATTTTCTTTTGATGCGGTGTGAGTTATTTTATGGGGGATATTCTCGGGTGGTATTGGAAGCCTTTGGATTCTCAATCAATAAAGATTTTCTTTTTATTTCCCAAGCATTTTTCCAAGATTGGAAAAATCTTGATTCCCCTTTGAGTTCCATAATTATTGAGTCCCTTCCTTCCTGGGGAAACAATAATTTGAGACACATTAATTTATGGTTGGGAAGGTGGTGGCAGTGTTTAATGATTTTAATTATTAGTTATAAATTAATAACCCCTATTCTTGTTGTGTCCTCATTTAATATTCAGCTTATATTCGTGGCAGTTTAGTGAGGGGTCATACTGAGCTGTAACAGTGTTAAGCTGGGGTATTGAGTGAAGAAGGGTAGGTAAAGGGTTATGACGATGGTAGCTTTCAGTATCATTACATGATGCCTAGAAACGTTTCGCAAGACACTTGTTACATTTTCAAACACAATTTTTACATACACTGTTTCATGCTTATATTCGTTTTTGGGTGAGGTGACAGGGCACAAATTAATGGGTAAAGTCGGTTTTATATACTCTGTTAAAACTTTTGGGGCGAGGTGATAAAACAGAGAACACAAATTAATGGGTACATTGTGTGTACCTCCACTACAGCACATAGGAAGGGGGCGGCGCTGCTTCTTTCAGGGAATCGCAGAAAACCATCAAATACAGAGGTCTGGCACACTGCTACAGCTTTGTTCCGATCGGCTCGGAGACCCTCGGTTCGTGGGGAAAATGTGCATTGAAGTTCCTGAAGGAATTGGGGGACAAATTGATCAGCGCTACAAAAGATCAGAGAGCAAAAAGTTTCTTGTTCCAGCGCCTCAGTGTTGCGATTCAGAGGGGAAATGCCTGTTGCGTCTTGGGCACGAGTCCAACTTCAGAGGAATTCGAAGAAGTGTTTGACTTGCAACACTGATCGAACCAGTCTGAGACATTTATCAATGTTTCTCATTGTCGTGTTTTTCAAGAGATCCATAACCTTTAAACACTTTTTGTATTAACCCATGTACATCTTGTAACCATTAAATATATATATATGATTATTTTTTATATGCATAGGCTATGAGATTTTGTAATGTTACAAAATTCGGAAAACCATAGTGTTTACTGGGAAATCCATCGTTCTCGGGAATATGATAACTCTGCCATCCACTGAACGTGTCGGTGTCCAAAACGTTTTGTGTGGCTGGAGCCGCCAGTACTGGCCGAGCGGGCGGAGGGGAGACATGTCGCGCCCGTGTGTCTGAATATTCGGTGACTCTTCTGTAAGTCGCAAGAGAAAAGCTTCACCGGAGACAGTGAGACGATCCCAGTACTGTGGTGAGTCACTGTTACAGTGCACTCAACTTTGACCTTACAAGATTACCCTCCCACATTAATCTCTCATATAATATATATATATATATATATATATATATATATATATATATATATATATATATATATATATATATATATATATATTTTCACCTAAAAGGGGATGTATATATATATATATTTTTTATACCTTATATGGGTACCACCTCTGGTGCAAGTGTAGGGACCCATAGCCTCGGAGAAGAAAATAGAGAGTACCCAGAGAAGACCTTGTGGATCCTCACTGAACACTTCGATATTTTCTTCTCCTACCACCCCATATTCTTTAGGTATGTGTGTATATATATCTAACTTTATTTTATTTTAAAATTTCATTACACAAAGAGGGTTACAACATTGGTTACATGCAGGGTACAAGGCTACTTGTCACAGGTTGTATAGCTCCTCCAGCTCCTCAGATGGCGGGCAGGAACCATGGATGCAGTGAGCATTTCCTCTCTGGATCGCCACACTAAGGCGCTGAAAGAGAAAACTGGCGGCTCTAGGGTCTCTAGTTGTTTCAATTAGCTTGGACCCCAACTCCTTCAAAAAGCTAGCAGCACTTTTACCCCAGGCACCAAGTGTCTCTGAGGCAATGGGGACAAAATTATAGTGGTGCTCAAGGTCTCTGTATTTACGTGACTTGGCTACTTCCTGGTGATTGACAGCACCTCCTGCCTGCGAGTACTCTGTGTTCTCTGTGTACTGTGTGTACTAAGTGTACTGTGTGTACTAAGTGTACTGTGTGTACTCGCGTATTGTATGCACCGGACGTCCCTAAGTGAGGTCTAGCCCTCGGGCCCCGCCTCCTCGTCCTGTTGTACAAGTACTCACCGACAGGATACAGGGTACGCGTATATCATACAAGTTAACGATGGTATCTCGAAAAGCCTTGTTGAGCCTTTTGTCTGTGACGGGAAGTGGTCTCAGCTCTAGACGCAGCTATAGAGCCTTGATGAAGCCTCTAGCATTGTGGAGGCTTCATCAACGCAAATATTGATGAGCACGGTTACCTTGCGATGATTTCAGGGCTCAACGTCTCCGCGGCCCGGTCCTCGATCAGGCCTCTTAGGGAGGGCCTTGAGAGTGCCTCTCTTGCAAAGTGGCGATGCATGCAATTGTTCTCTGGGTCAAGTAGACATTCCACAGGGTACAGAGAGGAGAGTGAGGGAGTGAGAGTGAGGGAGGAAAGAGTGAGGGAGAGAGAGTGAAGGAGGAGAAAGTGAGAGAGAGTGAAGGAGGAGAGAGTGAGGGAGTGAGGTGTGGAACACCTCACAACTTCCCTACCAGTCTGTAAGACAATATATAACCGAAGGGTTAAAAATATGTATTCTGAGGTTGGAAGAAAACGTGCTCAGATTGGGGACTTGTTTATTTTATAATGGTAAATAATAAATTAATATATAATAAATTAATATATAATAAATTAATATATAATAAATTAATATATAATAAATTAATATATAATAAATTAATATATAATAAATTAATATATAATAAATTAATTTATTATATAAATTAATAAATAATAAATTATTTTGTATTTTGTACTTTTAATAATTATTTATAAATTATTTTAAATTATATTTAAATTCGTCGACGTAGAATCAATATTAAATTAACCTGAGGATTAACGATGAATTAGCGATGATTCTATGTTACGTCATGGTCGTTTGCCCAAACTTATCACACCATATTGTTACGAGTCCAGTATGAGACCTGTCTTGTATGGCCTGCGTGCACAACACTCCCACACTGTGAGGGGTGAGGTCTCAGGGTGGCGAGGCCTCACCAGTGGGGTCCCGCAGGGTTCAGTCCTTGGACCTATACTGTTTCTGATATATGTAAATGGTTTCCCAGAGGGTATAGACTCGTTTCTCTCATTGTTTGCTGATGATGCCAAAATTATGAGGAGGATTAGGACAGAGGAAGATAGTATGAGGCTACAAGATGACCTAGACAGACTGAATGAATGGTCCAACAAATGGCTACTAAAGTTCAACCCGAGTAAATATAAGGTAATGAAACTAGGCGGTGGAAACAGGAGACACAGGATACAGAATGGGAGAAGAAGTCCTTCGTGAAACAGAGAGAAAGATCTACGAGTTGAAAACACACCAAACCTGTCTCCTGAAGCCCACATAAAAAGATAACGTCTGCGGCATATGCGAGGCTGGCTAACATCAGATCAGCCTTCAGGAACCTGTGTAAAGAATAATTCAGAACCTTGTACACCACATATGTAAGACCAATCCTGGAGTATGCAGCCCCAGCATGGAGCCCGTACCTTGTCAAGCACAAGACGAAGCTGGAAAAAGTTTAAAAGGTATGCCACTAGACTAGTCCCAGAACTAAGAGGCATGAGTTACGAGGAAAGGCTGCGGGAAATGAGCCTCACGACACTAGAAGCCAGAAGAGTAAGGGGAGACATGATCACTACCTACAAAATTCTCAGAGGAATTGACAGGGTAGATAAACTGTTTAACACTGGTGGTACGCAAACAAGGGAACACAGGTGGAAACCGAGTACCCACATGAGCCACAGGGACGTTAGAAAGAATTTTTTCAGTGTCAGAGTAGTTAACAAATGGGATGCATTAGGAAGTGACGTGATGGAGGCTGACTCCATACACAGTTTCAAATATAGATATGATAGAGCCCAGTAGGCTCAGGAATCTGTACACCATTTGATTGACAGTTGAGAGGCGGGACCAAAGAGACAGAGTTCAACCCCCTCAAACATAACTGGGTAAGTACAACTAGATGAGTCGACACACACTGACATTATTTGGTTGATGAGAGGAAGATGGAAAAATTTAGGAGGATCAGGAAAACAAAGATTGGTGGCGCCGACCGCTATGGAATTTCCGTGTTTAGGCTACAATTTAATCTTACCCTCGTTCCTTAAGTAACGAACGACGACAAACAAACGTTAAGGAACATATTCATAGAGCATTACTTAAGATCAAACATTATCGAGCTTCAGCTTAAGTTGTTAAACGTTATCAAACGACAGATTAAGCTGTTAAACGTTACCTAACGTCAGGGTTAAGCTGTTAAACGTTATCAAACGTCAGTTTAACGTTATCAAACGACAGTTTAAGCTGTTTAACGTTATCAAACGACAAATTAAGCTGTTTAACGTTATCAAACGACATTTTAAGCTGTTTAACGTTATCAAACGACAGTTTAAGCTGTTTAACGTTATCAAACGACAGTTTAAGCTGTTTAACGTTATCAAACGTCAGTTTAAGCTGTTTAACGTTATCAAACGACAGCTTAAGCTGTTTAACGTTATCAAACGACAGTTTAAGCTGTTTAACGTTATCAAACGTCAGTTTAAGCTGTTTAACGTTATCAAACGACAGCTTAAGCTGTTTAACGTTATCAAACGACAGCTTAAGCTGTTTAACGTTAATGTAAGTTGTAAAATACAAATTTAATGTTTCAACTTTACTCACATGTGTACCCTAAAGAGTACACATGTGTACCCTACAAGAGTATACATGTGTACCCTACAAGAGTATACATGTGTACCCTACAAGAGTATACATGTATACACGTGTCACATGTGTAGCCTATCCACGCTCTCTGTGCCCCCCCCCCCCCAGGTAATTTACGATACTATACTGTCGTGTATATTATATACTGTATATTATATAATGTACTGCATATTATATACTGTATATTATATAATGTACTGCATGTTGTATAATGCATATTATATGTACAATGTACATCATGCGTAAAGTATCCAGTAGGAAAAATTTCCAATAGGAAAACTTAAATTCTCTAACGGCTCGGTGTTTCTTCACATTATAAACAGATTTTGTGTGTGATTATTCTCGCACAATGTATATTATATAATGCACTGTGTAATGTATATTATGTGTTTTGGAGGCACTGTTTAATGTATATTATATAATGTTTTTTTTGGGCATTATATGATGTATATTGGGACCTGGTTTATCATAGTTTAGTCTACGATATCTTTACTCAACACTTTGGACCAATAGGAGCTGCCTCATATGGACCAATAGGAGCAGCCTCGTATGAACCAATAGGAGCTGCATTGTATGGACCAATAGGAGCTGCCTCATATGGACCAATAGGAGCAGCCTCGTATGGACCAATAGGAGCTGCCTCGTATGGTCCAATAGGAGCTGCCTCGTATGGACCAATATAGGAGCTGCCTCGTATAGACCAATATAGGAGCTGCCTCGTATGGACCAATACAGAAGCTGCCTCGTATGTACCAATAGGAGCTGCCTCATATGAACCAATAGGAGCTGCCTCGTATGGACCAATAGGAGCTGCCTCGTATGGACCAATAGGAGCTGCCTCGTATGGACCAATAGGAGCTGCCTCGTATGGACCAATAGGAGCTGCCTCGTATGGACCAATAGGAGCTGCCTCGTATGAACCAATAGGAGCTGCCTCGTATGGACCAATAGGAGCTGCCTCGTATGGACCAATACAGAAGCTGCCTCGTATGTACCAATAGGAGCTGCCTCATATGAACCAATAGGAGCTGCCTCGTATGGACCAATATAGGAGCTGCTTCGTATGGACCAATAGGAGCTGCCTCGTATGGACCAATATAAGAGCTGCCTCGTATGGACCAATATAGGAGCTGCTTCGTATGGACCAATAGGAGCTGCCTCGTATGGACCAATATAGGAGCTGCCTCGTATGGACCAATAGGAGCTGCCTCGTATGGACCAATATAGGAGCTGCCTCGTATGGACCAATATAGGAGCTGCCTCGTATGGACCAATATAGGAGCTGCCTCGTATGGACCAATATAGGAGCTGCCTCGTATGGACCAATATAGGAGCTGCTTCGTATGGACCAATAGGAGCTGCCTCGTATGGACCAATATAGGAGCTGCTTCGTATGGACCAATAGGAGCTGCCTCGTATAGACCAATATAGGAGCTGCCTCGTATGGACCAATATAGGAGCTGCTTCGTATGGACCAATAGGAGCTGCCTCGTATGGACCAATAGGAGCTGCCTCGTGTGGACCAATAGGAGCTGCCTCGTATGGACCAATAGGAGCTGCCTCGTGTGGACCAATAAGAGCTGCCTCGTGTGGACCAATAAGAGCTGCCTCGTGTGGACCAATAGCAGCTGCCTCGTGTGGACCAATAGCAGCTGCCTCGTGTGGACCAATAGCAGCTGCCTCGTATGGACCAATAGCAGCTGCCTCGTATGGACCAATAGGAGCTGCCTCGTATGGACCAATAGCAGCTGCCTCGTATGGACCAATAGGAGCTGCCTCGTATGAACCAATAGGAGCTGCCTCGTGTGGACCAATAGCAGCTGCCTCGTATGGACCAATAGCAGCTGCCTCGTATGGACCAATAGGAGTTGCCTCGTATGGACCAATAGGAGCTGCCTCGTATGGACCAATAGGAGCTGCCTCGTGTGGACCAATAGGTCTTAACGCTTATGTCCACATGTAATTCCAACATGTGCTCATATGATTTATATTTCTTTGTTGCAGAGCAGGAAAGTGGAACCCGTTGAGAGCCGGAACTGCACCACAGGTTGGCGAAGGTGTAGATCAAAGCAATGTCTATACACAAGAAGCTGTCATACAACATGCGTGCAGAGGCCAGTGATTTCAGCCTCCCCATCTGCAGCTTCAGCGACCAATCAGAGGCCCTGGAGATGAACATTGACCAACTAGTCTATCATAGCTACCTGGAGAACGTGTTCTCCGAACTAGGGATTCAGTTCAGTCCCGGAGGCACCAGTATCGTGGAGGTGGACGATGACTTGGATATCGTCGACGATAACCAGAGGGCTATCGTTGGAGAGGACCCCAGTGGGACGTCCTCAGCTGGGGACTCACTGCTCACTTACCACCACAAGGACCAACACGGAGCTTACAAAGGTATTGATCATGATTTCTTAGACTATTGGTGGTGGCACTAAGTAGGGGGAGGTGAAAATTAGGTGGGGGGGAGGAGTGACAGGTGGGAGAGGAGATGGAAGAGAAGAAAGAAGAGACAGTACGATGGGATCGAACCCGCGTCTCTGGCCTCCCAAGACACAGCACTATCAGCTCATCATGGTCTACTTTGTATTATATATGCTTGAGGAGTTCAGAGAATGGCAGGTTCGATCCCATTGTACTACCTCTATAGTTTAAATAGGAGGGTTACCCAGCTGTGGCCAGGTCTCTCTCCCTCCTTCTCTTCTCTCTCCACTTTCTCTTCTCTCTCGTTATCTTCCTATTTCCTTTTCTCCGTGTCTCCCCCTCTCTTTCCTTCCTTCTCTTCAAACCCTGTCAACCCCGTTCTTTCCTTGTCTGTGTCTCCCTCTGTCTGTTCTCTCCCTGTCTCTGTCTCCCTGTCGGTCTGTTCTCTCCCTGTCTCTGTGTCTCCCTGTTTGTCTATGTTTTGTCTTCCTCTGTCTTGCTCTTTGCCCTAGTCGACTGTCTCTGTGCAACACTGTCTCTGTATATCTGTCTATCTCTTTTTTCTCATTCTGCGTCTGTCTGTCTATTTCTCTGCCTTTTATAAAAATAACTAGAAGTGGTCTCCGGCGTCGCCCGGGTCTCTGTCTCTACAACATTACTCATAACGCGATCAGAGCAAGTGTCATTATATTCATATAATTATATAAGAAATAAGAAATATTATATAAATATAAGAAATATTATATAAATATACTATAAGAAAAACTAGTTTTAAAATTTTAGTTTTCAGTATATTTAGCAAGGTGTAGCCGGCAAGCAGTGCCTAAACTCGTCCTGGGGATAAGAATGTGACACTAGCATGCTGTCTCCTCTTCAACTGTGTGAACCCATGTAGCCTATGACCGTCCCATACTGTAGTCCCATCACCCAGCAAAGTTTCGCGATGCTAGCCTCCAACCTGGAGCGAGCAGACAGACATTCCCTCTTAGTGGTATTAATATAATAGTTGCCATGTGGTCTGCTGGTGGGAGGAGCCTAGCAGTGGGAAAGATTAGATATATATTTAAAAGTTCCCATTGGGAAAGGTGGCGGCGCTTAAGAATGCCTTTGAAGATGTGGGAAGATTTTGTTTGTTTTATGCTAATATAGGCAAAGTATGATGATTATAATTTTTTTAATAATTTTCTTGAAATCAGTGAATAATTGTTCAATTTATATTTTTAAAATATTTAGTCAGGCGAGGCTGGCGGCCAGGCAAAAATGAGTCTTGAGTTCAGCGTGTGACTAGTACACTGCCCTAGTTTAATTCTGGCAACCCCAACTAGCCTATGTCATTCCCATATCCCAAACCATTTTCTCTGCAACGTTGGGTGAGGCTAGACCGTCATGAAACAGGCCAGTTGTGACAGCAGTCCTGCTCAGTACGAGAAGAATGCCAGGTCTGGACAAACCGCTCTTGGTAGATTGGTCGCTGGAGCGAGGCTACGTCCCTAGGATTATGCCTGAAAGCCTCATGGGCGGAATACGGGCTGGAGAAGGAACAGCATCATGTGTTGTTGCTGGCATTGTGGTGGCGAACAAGAAACGATCTCACTCTAGGAGACTTTTGGCTCCGAGGGTCAGACGCGTCGCGCCAGAGTTGATGACTATTAAAGTGTTTTCCTTGTGAGAATGTTGACCTTAATCAGCATATGTACCCATGACTGAGAGGCCGTACATGTGCGGGGTTGGGCTTTGGCTCCTTGGTCCTGCCTCTCAACAGTTAATCAAATGGTGTGCAGATTCCTGAGCCTACTGGACTCTGTCATATCTACACTTGAAACTGTGTATGGAGTCAGCCTCCACCACATCACAGCCTAATGCATTCCACCTGTTAACTACTCTGATACTAAAAAGTTCTTTCTAGTGTCTCTATGCTCATCTGGGCACTCAATTTCCATCTGTGTCCCCTAGTGCGTATGCCTCCTGTGTTAAATAATCTGTCTTTATATAACCTATCAATTCATTTGAGAATTTTGTATGTAGTGATCATGTCTCCCCTAACTCTTCTGTCTTCCATCGACGAGAGGACTGGTTCCCGTAGTCTCTTCTCGTAGCTCATACCCCTCACCTCAGGTACTAGTCTGATGACAAACCTCTGAACCTTCTCCAATTTAGTCTTGTGCTTGACAAAATATGGACTCCATGCTGGGGTTGCATACTCCATGACTGGTCTGACATTTGTGGTATACAAGGTTCTGAATGATTCCTTACACAAGTTTTTAAATGCAGTTCTTATGTTAGCCAGCCTGGCATATGCCGCTGATCTTATCCTCTTGATGTGGACTTCAGGGGACAGGTCTAGCGTGATATCAACCCCCAGGGCTTTCTCTGATTCTTGAATTTTATCTCCCAAATGATACCTTGTATCTGGTCTCATGCTCCCTACACCTATCTTCATTACATTACATTTGCTAGGGTTAAACTCTAATAACCATTTGTTGGACCATTCCTTCAGTTTGTCCAGGTCTTCTTGAAGCCTCAAGCTGTCCTCCTCTGTCTTAATCCTTCTCATAATTTTGGCGTCGTCAGCAAACATTGAGAGGAATGAGTCTATACCCTCTGGGAGATCATTTACGTATATCAGAGACAGGATAGGTCCGAGTACAGAGCCCTGTGGGACTCCACTGGTGGCTTCACGCCAGTCTGAGGTCTCACCCCTCACTGTAACTCTCTGCTTCCTATTGCTTAGGTACTCCCTTATCCACTGGAGCGCCCTACCAGTTACTCCTGCCTGTTTCTCCAGCTTATGCATCAACCTTTTATGGGGTACTGTGTCAAAGGCTTTCCGACAGTCCAAAAAAATGCAGTCTGCCCATCCTTCTCTTTCTTGCTTAATCTTTGTCACCTGATCGTAGAATTCTGTCAAGCCTGTAAGGCAAGATTTACCCTCCCTGAACTCATGTTGATGGGTTGTCACGAAGTCTCTTCTCTCCAGATGTGTTACTAGTTTTTTTCTCACAATCTTCTCCGTCACCTTGCATGGTATACAAGTTAAGGACACTGGCCTGTAGTTCAGTGCCTCTTGTCTGTCACCCTTTTTGTATATTGGGACCACATTCGCCGTCTTCCATATTTCTGGCAGGTCTCCCGTTTCCAGTGACTTACTATACACTATGGAGAGTGGCAAGCAAAGTGCTCCTGCACACTCTTTCAGTACCCATGGTGAGATTCCGTCCGGCCCAACAGCTTTTCTCACGTCCGGCTCCAATAGGCGCTTCTTGACCTCATCTCTTGTAATTTCGAACGTTTCCAAAGTCACCTGGTTTGCTGCCACCTCTCCTAGCGCTTTGACTCTCCTGCCCATCGTTTCTCGCCGGCGCCCGGGATCGAACCCGGGACCACAGGATCACGTGTCCAGCATGCTGTCCGCTCGGCCGGCCGGCTCCCACTGTGTGTGAGTGAGTGTGTGTGTTTATGAACGTGTTGTGCTGAGGCAGTAACAATGGCGGTGATCATGACATGACACACGTGTAGAGGTTGCATCATGCCTCTCCAACACCCGCCACGTGTGTCAGCTGACTTCTTGCACCATAACATGACAGATCCGTCACTCACCGTCACGAGAGCGACCATGACAGACCTCTCTCCCCACCCCACAACACCCCCCCCCCACCATACAGTAACCCCACAACACCCCTCCCACCATACAGTAACCCTACAACACCCCCCACCATACAGTATACTCCCCCCACCATACAGTAACCCCACAACACCCCTCCCACCATACAGTAACCCCACAACACCCCTCCCACCATACAGTAACCCCACAACACCCCTCCCACCATACAGTAACCCCACAACACCCCCCCCCCCCACCATACAGTAACCCCACATCCCCCCACCATACAGTAACCCCCCCCACCATACAGTAACCCCACAACACCCCTCCACCATACAGTAACCCCACAACACACCCCCCACCATACAGTAACCCCACAACACCCCCCCCCCCATCATCCAATAACCCCACAGACCAACCTCCAACACCAGTGGTGTAGAGAAGATAGCTGCTAACTACACCACACAAACATAGATGGGATCACAAATAAAGCAAGTGAACTTGGGGAAGGATCGCAAGATAACCCAGATGTAATAGCACTCACCGAGATGAAACTGTCAGGTGTTATAACAAATGCAGTGTTTCCCACGACTACATTGTAATAAAGGAAGGAAGAGAAGTTTATTACATAAAATAAAAGAGGAGTTTATTTTATAAAATAAAAAAGTGTATTTTTATAGAAATAAAGGCCTGTTATTCTACAGTCAATTGATAATTACGACCGTGTTATTAAAATAGGGATAGAGTTGCTCATGACGGCTCTGGTATCAGTGACTCCTATACGTATGGTGTATGAAAACTATAGCATATCATATATTAGTCACTAACAGGGGTTCGTAGAATTCCTAGTGAATTGTAGATATGATAAGCGTAGATATAACGATAGTAGATATAATAATGGACGAACTAATAGAGGCAATGATCTAATAGACACATACCTCTTTACCTGTACACACCATCAATTACCTAACATACACCATAGAACCACTAACTCCTCAACTCCCCACACAAACAAACACATATACCCAACCCGTCCTCTTGAATCATACATCGCATTTTGATTTCATAATTCCCAACGGTCAAAATATGATGCAACAGAGAGGCTCACAAACAACCACGTTTTCTTTGCGTGGTTCCACCAGTTAGGGATTGCTTAGGTAAATGTTTGTATATTTATGTGAATCACCATATATAAAGTTACTAACGCCGTGCCTGTAATAGGATTAATGGATAAAATAGGCATGCATATGCCTCATTAGGCTCTCTCTCTCTCTCTCTCTCACCTAAAATTAGCTTCTTAGCCACAATAACTATGATATTGTCATATACTAATGACAAGTCAATGTACATTAACGTGAATAAAAGTATTACATTGTTAGTCAGTAATAAATTAAATATACACATATACAAAATATTCGATGCATTGAAATCAAAATAAGTTTGTTCGGGAATAATCATTACTTTTCACTTCTTGACAGAATCGTTTATAATCGGCGTAGTGATCAAATTACTAAAATTTATACATAAATATTCTATACGAACTTGTCTGAAAATATTATAATTATGGAATATGATTAACACCTACCAGGAAAAATATAGCCTAGGTTGAGAAATTATACATATCTCAGCACGTCTGACATTAACACATCATACATCGTATGATGTGTATCGTACATTATGATGTATGTCATACATTATGATGTATATCATACACAGTAAATATCATGCACAGTAAATAGGTTACAACTGAGACTGCTGTATTGATGGGTTAATCTTAGCACTGATAATGTCTTCCGCTTGGCCGGTGAATGTTAAATGGCAAGATATCACAGAAATCACTGGTGGCAGCTACATGATGTTACAGTCGGCTGTATGGTGGGGGGGGGGACATGAAGTGACACATGTCCACTTCATTCTTTCACATGTTACAGAATTACTTGAGAATTCCACAATAACTCCCAATACCTGTTACTTCTTCTTTGGGGTGAGTTTTATTGAATAATGGATGTTCAATTCCAGTGTGTTTGACTTTGTTAAAATGAAAAATAACGGCAAAGTGTAACTTCCTAGCAAGCACTGATCAGCACAACGATAGCTTTTCCTACCAACCATGAGTAGGACACAAGTGACTCCCCATAAAATCACTATTAATGCTGCACAGTTTAATGAGACTAGCCCCAAGCTTCTGGCCTCCAATGACGGACACACATTCTAACATAATAGAAGTAGGATCCCTTGATTGTTTCAAGCGTAGGTTATACATATATATGAATGAGTTTGGCTGGATACACTTCTGCTCTGTTGACAGAGCCCGGGTGCATGGGGGGAATTGTGTAAAACTACGGGTTGTGTCCCGGAGAGGCTGCGGGATCCATGTGGGGCTGTAGCACTCCCGGTTGCAATTCTTTTTACCATGTCGTGACGCAATCGACTAAGGCGCGTCTGGGATCATACAGGGCGTAGGTTCGAACCCTCATCACGGCCCTTGTGGATTTGTTCTTTTGGGTGGATATAAATAAGAGCGGCCTCGTTTGGGCCAGTAGGCCTTCTGCAGTTATCTTCAATCTTGTTTTGTTGTTTTTGTTTTAGATATAAATTTTGCATGTATTGAGGATAATAAGGCATTATATGACAGGTAAGGCAGTATCTGAGAGCCACGCTACACTATCATGGGCTCTACACTCCAGGACAAAATTAAACTTTCACAATAGTGAAAGTTTTTTATTTTTTTCTCTGGGAAGAAAATGGACGCTTTCTATGAATATTCCTGCGCGGGCCCAAAGCCTCTGGCTGGCCCACTGCGCGGGCCCTAAGCCTCTGGCTGGCCCACTAAGTGTTGCTTGTTTCTGTTTTACTTGGGTGGAGTATGAGTATTTATGACTCGTACGGTCGCTTCAGTAAGATTTTGCCATATGTGTTTAACAACAACTTCTGCTCTGTTGAATCTAAGTTGAAATCTTAATGGGTTTGTAACTGAGCACTGTGTTAGATAATGTTTCAGTGGTCTGTTGTGGTTGTAACTGTGCACTGTGTTAGATAATGTTCCAGTGGTCTGTCGGACATTTCTCCACAGTGCTGACATTTCCTCTCATCTTCCGGAACCTGTAAGCCTATTTCCCATGCACATGGGTATCCAAGCCGGATGCGATGTAAGTGCACTTCTGTTGCTCTACTGTTCCCTTTCATCAAACTAAGTGGTTCGTAGTTGGTTGAATTCTTGTACCAACCCACAGATCCTGATGTTGCAACTGCTGTGTTGTGGTCACTGAACATCTTTTGCATTGCTCTGTTTCTAATTACTTTCTTAATCTATGATAGACTCTGTGGTATGTAAATGTCTACATTTCTTCTCTTAGTTGCAAGTTTTGCAGCTTCGTCTGCAATGTCATTTCCTATTATTCCCACATGACTTGGCACCCAGTTGATAAGTACCCGTCGGCCTTGTCGTTTGAGTGTTTGCATTAATGATATGACATTTGTGATCAGATGGATGTTATCACATATGTGTTCTTGTTGCAAGGTTTCAATGGCGGGTCTCGAATCTGTATGTAAGATAACATGTTGTCGGTGTTCAGCAAGAGCATGTTCCAAAGCCTTTTGAATGCTAGCATCTCTCTGTGTAAAGTCGAACACCCATTTGAGAGCCTCCAACTATTTACAGAGTTTCCTGCTTTAACTGCAGCTCCGGTTTCTTGTCCCTGCTGGTCTACTGATCCATCTGCGAAGTATGTGAAGCTGTCGGATGCCAAGTTTGCTTCTATATGCATCTGTGCAATGTTACGTAGCAGATGAGGATTTGTCTGGTTCTTTTTTTCCTTCAATAGCTATAATCTTAAAGTCTGCTGGCAGAGATTCCCAAGGGGTTTGCATAACAAAGTCTGCATGTATTTCGTCGACACCCCTCTCAGTGACTGTGTTTGTTATATCGAATGTATTGATGGTGTTTATCGCACAATGGGTCCACCTGTTGCTATTGGAGGCTCTTCTGTCCAGAGTTAGTGCTCCAGTGATTAATTATATCTAAGTGAACTGGATTCTTGGTCAGCATGCACGCAGCAATCCTTTTTACCCTTATTTCAATCGATGTTAGCTTGGTTTCTAGTCTTAGACGGAGTGAGTGCCCTCAAAGATACAAAGCCAGTGTTCTCAATGCTTATATTCGTCGAGCGGGATGCTTACCCACTGCTCCGAATGGAGCAATGTAAGTAAAGAGTTTGAAAGAGTAACTCAGGTATTGGTGAACAACGGATATAGCAACACAGAAATAAACACTGCTATAAGAAGACACTTGGACCGATGGTACAATCCTGAACCTAGAACAGAAACCACAATACCTCCAATAAAATTATATTACAAATCAACTATGCACATTGAACATAAAAAAGAGGAAAGAATAATGAAGGAAATAATTCGTAAAGGAGTAAAAAGCACTACTCCTAAACAAAACATAAACCTGATAATATTCTACAAAACCAAGAAGACTTCCGAACTCCTTATCAAAAACAGCCCGAAGCCGACGGAGAACCCTCTACAGCAGTCAAGCGTTGTATACATGTACACTTGCCCCCACGAAGGATGTAACCTTCAATCTAAGTACATAGGTATGACGTCGACCAAGCTGACGAGGCGTTTGACCTGTCATCTTCAATCCGGTGCCCCCAGGAATCACATGAGACAAGCCCATGACATCACCCTAACAAGAGAAATGCTGAACAAAAATACCTGTATAATAGACAAAACCCAAGATGTAAGATGATTGCAAATTCTTGAAGTAATTCACATAAGAATAGAACAACCTACCATGAACACCCAAATCACGGAACTATTTACTCTACCCACCATAAGAGTAAGGACAAGACCGGAATATAACGAAAATAAGCCTGTTATGTTAGACACTGCTCAACAGGCCTATTACACCTGATTAATCTTTGTATGTGCTTCGTCCCCCCATTTATCTCTTATTTATCCCTTATTTATCCCCTATGTATCCCCCTTTGTCTTTACCTTTATTGTACTTGCTTATCACCTGACCCCGTACTGGTATAAATTAACGAATTCTGTAATTTCTTTTCACTTGAGAATGAACCATGGAGGTTCAAAACGTTGTGCAAATTGTATAAATAAGTGTAATACATTCTATAGTAATTCACTTTTTTCTTCACCTTGAAATAACGAAAATGAGTTTTGGAGAACTCCTCTTTCAGCTAAGCCCTGATGCTAGAAAAATAGTTAGAGGGACAGAAGCCCTAAATCAGAAGATAGTAAATACAGAATATGCGGTCATATTCAATGAGACATGTTTAAAAGAAAACCTGCTGCCAGTATACACCATTATATATATATATATATATATATATATATATATATATATATATATATATATATATATATATATATATATATATATATATATATATATATATATATATATATATCACCAGAGCAGACAAATCCAGTTTGCGATAATTCTAAAGACAAATGATTTCTTGGACTAAATATTTTTTCCCTTAACACTTGCATATTTTGAAAATTTATAGAGACCTTCATGTAGGGTGACTATCAGTTAACACGAATTTAAAAATTTGCTAAATGAAAAATAAATTTGTAATTTTTTTGCAACATCTTGGTGAAAATATACAACTGAGTAATAACATAACTTTTTAAGAGGTCTTTGAATTAAAAGGAATTTACTGGCCAAAATTACAGCAATATGCTTACCCAATGTTACCATAGCTTAGTTTCCTTTTGAATTCACCTTCGATATATTTTAGTGCACGGATTTTCATATTTGCAATTTTTTCATACCTTAATGTTTAGATGAGGCACACAGCTACCAGATTTTTTAATGATTTGTTTCAACAAATTTGAACAAGCGTTTCTGCCCGAAACGCTTTGCGTAATAGTGGCTTTAGGCATTGTATGTACTAGCTCTATCTATAAATCCTTCAATGTTTGTATCACTCCTTGTATGTATATACTTTACCTGAATAAACATTTGAATTTTGAACAGGTGCGGCGCCGGGCCTCCCAAGCTTCATAGACTCCAAACAAGAAACACAAGTCGACTCGCTAGACAAACAATTCCGCAAGAAAAAGGTGAAGATATATGAGGCTGGCCCCTTCGAAGATGAAGAGAGGGAGAAGAGAAGAATAAACGCCATCAATGCCAAAAAGAACAGGGATAAAACGAAAAGGTTGGTAGTGGATTATTGAGAAAGGTGACGTTGTAGAGGGCCATGTTAGCGGCCTTGTGTGTGTATAATGTTAGCGGCCTTGTGTGTGTATAATGTTAGCGGCCTTGTGTGTGTATAATGTTAGCGGCCTTGTGTGTGTATAATGTTAGCGGCCTTGTGTGTGTATAATGTTAGCGGACTTGTGTGTGTATAATGTTAGCAACATTGTCATGTTAGCGGCCTTGTGTGTGTATAATGTTAGCGGCCTTGTGTGTGTATAATGTTAGCGGCCTTGTGTGTATAATGTTAGCGGCCTTGTGTGTGTATAATGTTAGCGGCCTTGTGTGTGTATAATGTTAGCGGCCTTGTGTGTGTATAATGTTAACAACACTGTCATGTTAGCGGCCTTGTGTGTATAATGTTAGCGGCCTTGTGTGTGTATAATGTTAGCAACATTGTCATGTTAGCGGCCTTGTGTGTGTATAATGTTAGCGGCCTTGTGTGTGTATAATGTTAACAACATTGTCATGTTAGCGGCCTTGTGTGTGCATAATGTTAACATGTTAGCGGCCAGTTCTGGCCTGTCTCAGCATATCAAAGTTGTGAAAACGGGATTGTGTTCGGGAGTATATAAGCCATGACTCGGTTAAGAAACTATGTCCGGTTTAGATTAGTCGAGAATTTGTTTCCGTTCTGCGAGTGACGTTTTGATGCTTTTTGCGTTCCAGGTCATGAAGGTCTAGGAGCCATTTAGTGAGTTTAGGTTGTGTTTGGGTTTTTTGGTGTTGTAGTAGTGGAGTGTGTGTGTTTGGTGTCAGGGAGTGGGTTGGGGGTTATCTTGAGGTTATCTTGAGATGATTTCCGGGCTTTAGTGTCCCCGCGGCCCGGTCCTCGACCAGGCCTCCACTCCCAGGAAGCAGCCCGTGACAGCTGACTAACACCCAGGTACCTATTTTACTGCTAGGTAACAGGGGCATAGGGTGAAAGAAACTCTGCCCATTGTTTCTCGCCGGCGCCTGGGATCGAACCCGGACCACAGGATCACAAGTCCAGCGTGCTGTCCGCTCGGCCGACCGGCTCTCTCGGTCCCTCCCTCCCGCCCCCTACACCCCTCGACCGGGGTGTAGGGGGGCGGGGAGGGAAGGTGTGGTTAATGTCGGGTTTGTACGCTGGTTCAGTGCTTGTGGCTAGCTCGCTCTGGTGGTCAACTGTGATTAAATTCCTGCTTTTTTTTCCATCTTATATAAGGTGTTTTGGTTATAAATATTCTGGGAATTGTATTGTATATGATGATTTGCGTTCTCTTATTATCAAATCACTTAGGCTGGATGGTAGAGCGACGGTTTCGCTTCATGCAGGTCAGCGTTCAATCCCCCGACCGTCCACAAGTGGTTGGGCACCATTCCATCCCCCAGACCCATCCCAAATCCTTATCCTGACCCCTTCCAGTCAGTCTTGGCGCCTTCTTTTTTTTTTTTGAGATATATACAAGAGTTGTTACATTCTTGTACAGCCACTAGTACGCGTAGCGTTTCGGGCAAAGTTTTGACGTTTTGACGTTTTTTTTGACGAACCCCGGGTTCGATCCTTTCTCTTGATATCTCCCCTCTCCTCTTATTATCAAACAACACTCCTATCCGAATTGTATAAAGAAATTATGATAATTCATAATAGGAAAATTTCTCCTACCTTGTTTGTGCGCGAGTTGATGCGCGGGCGCGCGGTCACGCAGGGCTTTGTTTCCGCGCTGCGCCTCCAGCTGTTCGCATCACTGTGGCACCTGCACACACTAGTGTTTCCGGTCTGTGAAAAGTGCCTTGTTTATCTTCCTCAGAGGGCGAAATATCATCGTTATCCGAATACCTGTCAAGTGTCATTGGTTGGTGTGGTTCCTATAAGGGGCGGCATCTTGGCGTCTGGCTGGGGCTACGTTCCGTGTGGCCTCTACCGTCGCCATGTTGGGGAGCCACGCGCTCCCTGGCACGTATTGCCTTCAACTTGTAATAAGGAATTAATATTTACTAAGTAATTATGCAATATTTTGCTATTTCTTCTAACAAAATACATATATAATACAAGTTACAGACACACTTGGCATGTTAGATTCGCCAAAGGGGATCTATATGCCCTTGTGTGTAATGTTAGCGGCATTGTGTTTAATGTTAGCGGCATTGTGTTTAATGTTAGCGGCATTGTGTTTAATGTTAGCGGCATTGTGTTTAATGTTAGCGGCATTGTGTTTAATGTTAGCGACATTGTGTGTAATGTTAGCGGCATTGTGGGTAATGTTAGCAGCATTGTGGGTAATGTTAGCGGCATTGTGTGTAATGTTAGCAGCATTGTGTGTAATGTTAGCGGCATTGTGGGTAATATTAGCGGCATTGTGTTTAATGTTAGCAGCATTGTGTGTAATGTTAGCGGCATTGTGGTAATATTAGCGGCATTGTGTTTAATGTTAGCGGCATTGTGTGTAATGTTAGCGGCATTGTGTGTAATGTTAGCGGCATTGTGTGTAATGTTAGCGGCGTTGTGTGTAATGTTAGCGGCATTGTGGGTAATATTAGCGGCATTGTGTGTAATGTTAGCGGCATTGTGTTTAATGTCAGCAGCATTGTGTGTAATGTTAGCGGCATTGTGTTTAATGTTAGCAGCATTGTGTGTAATGTTAGCGGCATTGTGTTTAATGTTAGCAGCATTGTGGGTAATGTTAGCAGCATTGTGGGTAATGTTAGCGGCATTGTGTGTAATGTTAGCGGCATTGTGTTTAATGTTAGCAGCATTGTGTGTAATTTTAGATGCATTGTGTGTAATGTTAGCGGCATTGTGTGTAATGTTAGCGGCATTGTGGGTAATATTAGCGGCATTGTGTTTAATGTTAGCAGCATTGTGTGTAATGTTAGCGGCATTGTGTTTAATGTCAGCAGCATTGTGTGTAATGTTAGCGGCATTGTGTTTAATGTTAGCAGCATTGTGTGTAATGTTAGCGGCATTGTGTTTAATGTTAGCAGCATTGTGGGTAATGTTAGCAGCATTGTGGGTAATGTTAGCGGCATTGTGTGTAATGTTAGCGGCATTGTGTGTAATGTTAGCAGCATTGTATGTAATGTTGCGGCATTGTGTGTAATGTTAGCGGCATTGTATGTAATGTTGCGGCATTGTGTGTAATGTTAGCGGCATTGTGTTTAATGTTAGCGGCATTGTGTTTAATGTTAGCGGCATTGTGTGTAATGTTAGCAGCATTGTGTTTAATGTTAGCGGCATTGTGTTTAATGTTAGCGGCATTGTGTGTAATGTTAGCGGCATTGTGGGTAATGTTAGCAGCATTGTGGGTAATGTTAGCGGCATTGTGGGTAATGTTAGCGGCATTGTGTGTAATGTTAGCGGCATTGTGTGTAATGTTAGCAGCATTGTGTGTAATGTTAGCGGCATTGTGGGTAATATTAGCGGCATTGTGTTTAATGTTAGCAGCATTGTGTGTAATGTTAGCGGCATTGTGGGTAATATTAGCGGCATTGTGTTTAATGTTAGCAGCATTGTGTGTAATGTTAGCGGCATTGTGTGTAATGTTAGCGGCATTGTGTGTAATGTTAGCGGCATTGTGTGTAATGTTAGCGGCATTGTGGGTAATATTAGCGGCATTGTGTTTAATGTTAGCAGCATTGTGTGTAATGTTAGCGGCATTGTGTTTAATGTCAGCAGCATTGTGTGTAATGTTAGCGGCATTGTGTTTAATGTTAGCAGCATTGTGTGTAATGTTAGCGGCATTGTGTTTAATGTTAGCAGCATTGTGGGTAATGTTAGCAGCATTGTGGGTAATGTTAGCGGCATTGTGTGTAATGTTAGCGGCATTGTGTTTAATGTTAGCAGCATTGTGTGTAATTTTAGATGCATTGTATGTAATGTTGCGGCATTGTGTGTAATGTTAGCGGCATTGTGTTTAATGTTAGCGGCATTGTGTTTAATGTTAGCGGCATTGTGTGTAATGTTAGCGGCATTGTGTTTAATGTTAGCGGCATTGTGTTTAATGTTAGCGGCATTGTGTGTAATGTTAGCGGCATTGTGTTTAATGTTAGCGGCATTGTGTTTAATGTTAGCGGCATTGTGTGTAATGTTAGCGGCATTGTATGTAATGTTGCGGCATTGTGTGTAATGTTAGCGGCATTGTGTGTAATGTTAGCGGCATTGTGTGTAATGTTAGCGGCATTGTGTGTAATGCCTTGGCTAACTACTAAGCATTACCTGGATACAACGCACAACAGTTGCTTAACTCTCAGTTGCTTATTTAATGCTAGGTGAACAGCAACATCAGGTGTAAGGTGCAGCTTAACTCAAACAGCCCTGAATTCTGTCCATTTACAGCCGAGCACAACAGCCTGCTTTGCCCAACCAATCCGGCAGCTTCTCCAACACATCATCTACTCTACAGTAACACAACAACCCTCCTCCTCCCCATGGTGGACAGACCACTACACTTTTCAACCCATTCCTACCTCATCCACATCCTGTTTCCTGATCTCTGATCCTTACCAAAACGTTTGGTCACCAATTCAAAATCAAAATTTCATTTGCTACTCAGGAAAACTAATTTTGTGGAACAGGTGTTAAGAATTGAGAGGGGTAACTCCACAATTACAATGTATTTTGACACGATTTTAATGCGTGAAAATGCTTCACTTACGCTACAAGTGAAGCATTCATTAATGCTGCATTTCTATACATATCATCTTCCCAGTAACTGTAGAATAAAAATATCAAGGACGTGAATTTATTTCTCCTCTAAAGTGCTTATAAAGCAAATATTAAATCATGTAAATGAAATAAACCTGAAAGACCCAAAATCTCGACAAAACATGAATTGAGCTTTTTAGCAAATTTTGTCCAAAGGTGACCAAGAAAACTTTGATTAAACACTCGTGCACTTGCAAAATTTAGGGCACTTTTTATCAAATATTTCAAAGAAAAAATTAGGTCGTGTATAAACTCTTCTTTGAATCCAGCCAGAACATGTTAATTTTAAATATTTTAACATATGTTTTCTGTTCAGTTCTTATCTGTTATCTGTTCACATATCTAACATATGTTATCTGAGCTTTCAAATTAACGTTATCGAAAAGGTCAACATTTTCTTTAACGTTAATTTGGCTGGTGTTTGAGGGATGACCCTGGCAAACTCAGAGAATTTAAAAAGATTCCCCGATTCGTGCTTCATAATAATTATTAGCACTAACCGGTGTAACTTCCTGTATCTCAGAAAGTTCCTCTACAAAAATTTATTTAAAACTCTAGATTCGAACTTGTTGCTGCTACAACAAATTTTTTAAAAACCACAAAATATTAATTTTAATGTAAAATTCCGACGTGATATTAACGATTCTCTTTCACTAAGCAAAGCTGACCATTCGAGTAGCAAGGACACACCTTAACACATAACATACACTTCTTAGGATACATGACATGACACAGGCAGTCGTCATGACAGGTCACATGACACAAGCACTTCTCTTTGTCTCTTTGGCATCATGTTCAAAATATTAACATGATGCATCATGTTCAAAATATTAACATGATGCATCATGTTCAAAATATTAACATGATGCATCATGTTCAAAATATTAACATGATGCATCATGTTCAAAATATTAATAACATGATGCATTATGTTAAAAATATTAACATGATGCATCATGTTCAAAATATTAACATGATGTCAAAACACAATAATGTTAACATTCGTAAAAAAAATACTTTTTTTACCAACATCATAAATATTGTCGTAGCTCAGAAGGTTTTGTACAGTGTGGATGAAGAACTAGAGTGTGATGCCTGTATGTGTGTGTCCCTGCAGGCCGCAAGCAACAATAACCTGAAGAATCAGTCGATCACGAGGTAATTAGAGTAGAAGCAGGTTAGGAGCCCGTCACACTCGGGCCCTAGTTCAGAATTTAAACAAGTTACCATGATACAAGTACACCACGATAACTTTGCTGGTATCATAATGATATGATTCACAAGATATAAGGGGGTCAACAAGGGTCATTTCAGAACACGAAACATTAGATATTAGTTAGATAAATTTAGATTTTGGAAAGACCTGGGTAAATACTGGTTTGGAAACTGAATTACCTGATAACTATATCAACGTGAAATCCCTGTAGTGTTTCCAACGCAGGTTATACGCGTTTGGGTGGACAGATATAAAAGCTGGTTCGAATGTATCAATGTGTATTCTGCATATTCCTTCATTATATTAACTCTAGTGTCTTGACAGGTCCATAGAGAACCTGCAGAAGGATGTGAGGTCGTTGAAGCACGTCAACAACCAGTGCCGCAAAGCTCTGCTGAGGACCAGCGCAGATATGCAACTTCTCCAACAGAAGATGCAACAGTTAAGGGAGAGGCTGGAGACGGAGACTAGACGGCTGAGAGACAAGGAGAAGGAGGTGAGAGAGAAGAGAGAGAGACTGGCGCTGCTCAAGGGTCATCTGGAGATCATTGCTAGCGGCTTGGACGACGACAACCCGGCCAAGCGACTCATCAACCACCTGGTTGACCGTCTGCCAGTTGATGGGTAGCCAGCCAGGGAGGGGTCAAGATTCATCAACCACTTATGCAAGAACTTACGAACCTTGCCGTTCTTATCGCCTTCTCGGCGGTCACGTCGTGGTTCAGTGAACAGTTTACAAAGGCAGATCACCAGTTAAAAGGCACCAGGCCGCGCGCCTCCCCACACACACAATACTCTACATAATTTAGGCTTCCTGGGAACTAAATACCTCCACCGGCGGGTCCCGTGATCCCAGCAATATATACTTTGTGTATGTGTAAATCTTATTAAATATTTACCTGAATTCACCTCTCTAGTGGACTCGACGAGGACCGGAAGCCAGCGGCTTGTCAAAAGTCCCCTCCCCCTTTTTTGTCCAGTATTTTTATGAAGATAATTAATGAAAATATATTTTATGAAAAATATATATATATTTTATGAAAGGGATAAATCAAAATTAGTATAGCAAGTTATGTAAATACTTAACATTAAATCAATAATAACTGCTATTCATGTAAAATAAAAGAAGCCATGAGATAATGAGGTGTTCCACACCAAATTTGTACCATTAATATAGTTTACCCTAATTCAAGTTGTTAATTATTTTAGAAAACGTAAGACTACATATTAAATAAGTGATGGCAAATTAAATATTTGGAGACTTAAGCCAATAAAATTCTTTTTAGGTTAAAAAGTCTAACCAAACATCCTTAAATATTTCCTGCATTCAAATACTGTGTTTGAATAATGATTTTAATAAGTGATATCCCCTATGCTCTTAGTCTCATCTAAGAACTAATGGTCACATAGTAAGACAAGCCTTAACTAGGTGGTTGAGATTGTTAACTATACCCCCTGGCTGGGTACTTTACATTATTTAGTAATTGTGATATTTAATATATGGAAGCCTCATCTTTCTAATTTTATGTATCTCAATCATTTTCTATATTCGGCAATACATCTCTTTCAAGTATTGCTATTCAAAAATAAAGCTTCAGAATAAGCTATATATCATTGGGAAAGGTATATTACTATAAATTGTTTCTTGACTTGTAATTAGTGTATCTACTTATGTCGTTACAATTGTAAAAATTGTTGGTGTTTGCAATATTTTTTTCATTATTTAATATAATGTCATATAAACATTGACATTATACTGAATAATGCATAATTATATTTGACAATATTACTTCACAGTATTTTTTTCCTTCTATAATTAGGAATTCACTTAATTTTGTGAAATCAATAATAAAGATACAACTAGTTATGAATAAAGGTATAGAATGATTAACTATTGTGAAATTATTAATTAAAATGCAATGCAATATTTAAGATTTCTAATACACGGGAAGTTTATGACTAATATATCCTAGAATTAGAAATTTTCTAGGCTTACCTGACCAATGGCCACTCAGTTGGATCAACTTTGTAATCAAAATTATAACGAAATAAGTTAATAATTAAATTCATATTAATTTACTCCGGCCTTCTCTTACCATATTAAAATAATATTTCAATTAATCCAAATAATAATTCAAATAATCCTTCATTACAGTACCATCCCTCCCAATTGCCCGAAACGCTATGCTTGTTAGTGACTTTGCAAAAATGTAAAGAGACCCATTTTATGTAATGACACCAACCCATTGTACCTTCTTGTGAATACAATTATTATTATTATTATAACTATATTAAGGCCGTGGCAGCAGCTCACTGACCAAACACCAAGTATACTTTATTCCTGAACATAATTTAGAGATAAAATAAACTATATACTGTACTAGGTACATTAAGAAGTGGATTCAACCTCTCGGTGAATATGTGAACTTATTTCTTGTTGACATACAGCAGCTGATTTAAAACGTACGTGATTGGTCAGGTCTCCAGCTGAGCCGGCAAGGTGATTGGCTAAACGATAAGATAAACAATATTACCTTCACTCTGATTGGTGAAACGCAAAGTAGTAGTGACCTCTGTCGAGAAGCCGGTGAACCAAATCCCTAATAACTTCCACACTGACACCTTCCTGAATATTGCATGGGGATGTTCTCACAACGTTACCGAGATCCATTGTGACAGCCATTTATGAAGTTATACATAACGCTAGTGACCCTAGACCAGGACCAGTGTCCTAGCAAGCTTAAAACATCCAAACAACTGCTCTAACGGTCTCAAAACATACGAAGTACTTGGCCTGTATTGGTCGTTCCAGATAACTGTTCTACCTTCCCAGTGGCGACGTTGACCCTTACCGTCACAAAACAGACACAATTGACTTACAAGAAGTGCTTGTGACGGCGTGGGGCAGAAATCATGTTTTTGGCGGTAAATCCCAATCTTTAAGCCAATCACGTTTCTCTCTTGCTGTGACGTCACCATCTTGCAGTATTGGCGGAGTGTCATTTTAGCGTTCCCCTTCTTGCCTACCATATTGCTTGTGTAAAGGAGGAAATGTATATGTTTATTTCTCAGAATGTTTGCCAATATGTTTATTGTTTGTGATGTGTTTCTATATATGTATTAACACGATGTACTGAACGGGGTGAGAATAGCTTGAGCTACCTCATCCCTTTGTGTGTATTTTACCTCAACTTATTTCAATTTCAGTTTCAATTTCCCCTCTTGCCTGCATCTTGGCAAGACAATACTAACACCATGCTTGGTCACGACTCATCAAGCGTTTGGTGTCCACCTGCGAAACCTATACATCTTTCCATTGCAACTTAGTCTATAATTAATAAACAGTTTATGAGCTGGAAACAACACAATTGTAAGTTATTGTTGTTATAATCAACCACGTAAGTGATTCAGAGCTCAAAAACTGTTCAATAAATGTAAGCAAAGGCACCGTGACTCAGGAAACATATACAGGTTTCGTAAATAAACACGTAAAATTTAGGTAAAGTTAATAAATTTGTAATTCAATAAATATATTTGCATAGCTAAGGCATTTATAACGTATTTTGTTTTCCTTTATATTGTAACATTGTATTGTGTGAGTTTTATAAACAAAAAATCAGACAAAAGTAATAAGGGGTTGTCTTAGTTAGAATTCAGTAGGTCACATCTGAAATTTGTTTTACCAGTAATTGAGTATATAGAGCTATAACTTGTAAGGTAACTTACGGCCTAATATTGTGGGAGAAGTAGCTGTGTAAGTTGAGATTATGGAAAGAAAAACACATCTTGTTTCTTGTCTTAGTTATCATACTTAGCAACTTATATTTAATTATCACTTATGCATACAATACTTTGCTGTTCTATTATTTATTTAAAATATTACAAATCACATTTAATACCAATTTGACATACACAAAGTATTTAGTTAACATTGTTGACCGTGGAAGGGTCCTTCTGACGGAGTTTGTAGTCATTACCAACTCTGACGATGTTCAGCCTTGTTCATTAGCCTGTTCAAGCTTATAATGTTGTTGAAGAACGTGAACAAATAGGGTGGTCATCACTGCCCCTTATTGCAGTGATGACCACCAGGGAGACGAACATTTTGACTTCGAATGGCCTGAAGCACAACACACGGGCGCTTCACTGCCACAGGGAAACCTGTCCTCTTAAAAATAATGTCGCTTTTGGCCGTTTGCCAGCATGGCCGAATATGGACGTAATTTGAAAATGAAAATAAATTTGGGATTTTTTTTTTCAACAACAGTAAGTTAAGGGTCCTCTGATAGGTTAGGTGGGCAGGAAATTCTCATAAAGTTTCAAAACAGTATGAAAAACGTTAATGGAAAGCTGCTTCTTCAAAGCTTGCCGAGTAAGCCGGACGACTCAAACAGAAAACGGGACAGTACGTCACTTTTGTGAGTCGATTTCATTTCAAATTACGTCCAAACTTGGCCATAGCGCCGCGCATACGAGCCAAAAGTGACGTTATTTTTAAGAGGACGGGTTGTCCAAGCCTAGCGCCAGGATTTGTAACACGTAGCAGAGGCGTGCAGTAAGAGTTACGGACAACGAGAGGACCCGACTATGAACTCTAGCAAATGGGGAAGCACGAGCCCATGACAACCTTAGGGGTATAGCCATTATACCCACGACAGTAAACATGGGTATAACCACTGAAGGGCTTATATACTACCCTAGGAACTGTTAGGGGATACCAACCCTGCAGTGCTAATTTGACCCGATGTCTAACTAGGCGGGCTAACCATACAAGCCCATTGATTCAGATGGGCCACACTGGACCTCCCCCATTACCCTCATCAAAGCAGCGTGTTGTTCCACAGGGGCCGAAGCCACTGGGTAGGCTATATATCCTACCTCAATCATGGGTAAAATGGAAACCTGCACATCCTACCTCAATGAGTAAAATACGTATGTGGCCAAGGTGGCACCTCAGGAAGGCCTTCTACACCATATGGGCGGTAGACATACGGATATAAACCTATTAGTGTGATATTGTGACGTAGTGACACAACATTGTATTCATGGTTAACAATATTTGGATACTGTGTATACAATAGTGTGTGTGTGTGTGTGTGTGTGTGTGTTCTCTAGAGAGGGTACACAGGTGGCTGGCGTCTGAGAAGTTCAACCATAAACTTCTTGCTCGGGTCGTCCTCCGGCAGAGACATCAACTTGAGTCGCTCAGTGAATAGCAGAAGATCTGTTCGCTTCTTCTTGATGATTGTGTCCTTGTTCGTGCTCTCCTGCCTCAGAGACCGATACTCTTCCTCCCTAACTCTCAGCTCTTCACCATCCTTCTTGGTATCATTCTTCATTCTGCTGAGGGCCAAGCGAGCCTTTCTGTTGGTGCTTGTCTGCTGATGTATCCCGTTTTCTAAGTCCGTTATGGCGCTGTTGGATGGTATAAGTCATTGTTAAGTTTGTGTGATTCTCAAGGACTGAAAGATGAGGAGTTTAATGGGATATTAATGGAGGAACTTGAGATTACCAGTACTCGCCAAGTTGTGTTTGCAGGGGGTTGAGCTCTGGCTCTTTGGTCCCGCCTCTCAACTGTCAATCAACTGGTGGAAGTTGATGAGCTGGTGAGGTAACGAAGCATTCGTAGGAACTGGACATAACTTAGGCTTTGGACCTGACTGAAGCTCACCATTATACGTGTCACTCTCCATGGTGTATAACAGGATGTTAGTGAAGCAGGCAGGAGTGACAGTGAAGGTAATCTAGTAGATAAGGGAGTACACAAGCAACAGAAGACAGTGAGTCACTGTAAGGGGTAAGGTCTCAGAGTGGCGAGATGTCACCAGTGGAGTCCCACAGGATTCAGTATTGAGACCTATCCTGATTATCACATATGTCAATGATCTTCCAAAGGGAATAGGCTCATTCATGTCAGTGTTTAATGACAATGCAAAAATTATAAGGAGGATTAAACCAGAGGAAGCCAGCAAGAGGCTACAAGATGATCTGGACAAATTTAAAAAATGGTCCAGCAAAGGGCTACTAGAATTAAACTCGAGCAAATGTAAAGTAATGAAACTAGGTGTAGGGAGCAGTAGGCCAAACACGAGGTACCAACTGATGCAAGGACTCCGCCAAGAATCAGTAGACAGAAAGATGTGGGGATTACACAAACCTGTCTCTTGAAGCCCACATCAAAAGGACATCTTCAGCATCAAATGTTAAGATGGCCAGCATCAGAACTGCCTTCAAAAAGTTGTGTAAGAAATCATTCAGAACCTTTTGTATCACATACGTCAGACCAGTCCTAGAGTATGCCACTCCAGCACGGAGTCCAAACCTAGTGAAGCATAAGACTAATTGGAGTTGGAGAAGGTTCAAAGGTATGCCACCAGACTAGTCCCAGAATTACGAGATCAAGTTATGAGGAAAGGCTATGTGAATTGAGCTTCAGGTTCATGGTAGAGAGAAGAGTTTGGGGGAGACATGATTACCTCATTCACTCATTCACTCATTCATTCTCACTTACACACACCACACTTACTGGTTGATCAATAAGCTATTGTGGTGGCCTTAATAACTCTATAGAGGTTGATAGGCCTTAGGCTCAACACCACACTTGCTGGTTGTTCATTAAGCTAGCTATTGAGGTGGCTTTAATAACACTCCAGAGGTCAATAGGCCTTAAGTCCAACACCAGATCAAACACCAGAGTGCAAGCGATTAGACCAACCAATGACGGAGCCCAAACTGTCATTAAGAAGGCAGTCAGACCATTGTAACTGTGTCTTCACGTTAATAATGATATAGAACAAATCCACAAGAGCCTTGATGAGGACTCGAACCTATGCACTGGGTGTTCCCAGACGCGCTCTAGTCAACTGCGCCACAACATGGTCAAAAATTTGCAACCTGGAGTACTACTGCACCCACGAGGCTTCCACTGTGTATTGGAATAATTATAATGTTATACAAACAGACAATGACAAAGGATCTGGTTCCAGTAACCCAACACACACACACACGAAAATAAGTAACATCGTACAGAGATGTCGAAGCTAATCTCAGGATTTAGAAACCTTAAATATAAAGAGTAACTAAAGTAAAAATAAATTGCAAAGTTTAATATTGTTTAAATCTGTCATGAACCAATTAATTGTAAAACATGACTTCAAGAAATGTTTTCAAACTCTTGTTATATATTGTTTTGTGTTCGTGTTAGGGAAATGGACACTTACTTATCCAAGTATGTTTATGGAGACAAGGACAAAAATCTCAAAGGGATAGAGTAGCCTAGGCTATTTCTACCCCCCCTCCCCAACTCCCCCCTCCCCCCCTCCCTCCTCCCCCCTCCCCCCCTCCTCCCCCCTCCCCCCCCACCCCTGACACTTACTTCTTTTGTTTGTCGCGGTAAATTTTAGCATTCTCCCTGTTCTTCTCCTTCTTCTTGATCTTGCGCTCCACGGCCCCGGATACACTCATGCTGGAGTACTCGCTGCTCAAGCTGTCTACTGTGTTGTCCGGGCTGGGACACTCGTAGGGCGGGTTGGTATACTCGCAGGGCGGGTTGGTATACTCGTAGGGCGGGTTGGTATACTCGCAGGGCGGGTTGGTATACTCGCAGGGCGGGTTGGTATACTCGCAGGGCGGGTTGGTATACTCGTAGGGCGGGTTGGTATACTCGCAGGGCGGGTTGGTATACTCGCAGGGCGGGTTGGTATACTCGCAGGGCGGGTTGGTATACTCGCAGGGCGGGTTGGTATACTCGCAGGGCGGGTTGGTATACTCGTAGGGCGGGTTGGTATACTCGTAGGGCGGGTTGGTATACTCGCAGGACGGGTTGGTAAACTCGCAGGGCGGGTTGGTATACTCGCAGGGCGGGTTGGTATACTCGTAGTCCGGATAGGTACAGTCGTAGGGCGTGCCTGAGCACACGTGGGACATATTCGTACACCCTGAGGACGTACTCGTATCTACTGAAAGCATAAACATTATTAATAGCCATTCCTTGTGTCGCGGGACAGGTAGCCAGTTTATATACACACACACTACAATCACATAATACAATATACACACACTACAAAAATCTGCTATCAGAATAATAACAAATTCTGCTTTCAGACAACACTCAGCCCCCTTGTTTAACTCCCTAAACATGCTAAACATAATCTCACTCCACAAATTCTCCTGTGTCAACTACATTTACAAAACCCTGTTCTTAAATGCAAATCCTGCTCTGAAACTCTTCCTGGACAGATGTAATAGGACCCATTATCACCACACCAGAAATAAATATCTCTTTGATATCCCCAGAGTCAAACTTAATCTGTGTAAACACTCTATGCAAATAAAGGGACCCAGTCCATGGAACTCACTCTCTAATGAATTGAAAAGCTGTCCAACTTTTGCATCATTCAAAAACAAAACTAAAAAGTACCTAATTTCATCTTCATAGTTTCCTACCTTGTAGCTTAAAACTTGCACTGTATCTAGTGCCACTCAATCTTCCAATCTTTATGTACCTAATCCAAACAATTTTACCATTGCGATCATTGCTGTTTTCTTATATGTGCTATCAATTTGCTGTATGGTGCCTATTAATCTTGTTTAAATTACCAATCAAGCTGTCAATGTAATCAACCAGAGCTTTAATATACCAATGTGCTTTAATATACTTACTAATCTCTCTCATCTCATTTTTTTTCTTACAATGTATCTATTATCATTTTATTAATTCTGCTAGAATTTACCTACTTAAAATTATCTGTTAGATTAAGGACCTGCCCGAATCGCTGCGCGTACTAGTGGCTTTACAAGATTGTTAACACATATGCTATGTATTCTCACAAACCTAATGTACCTTCTTGTATATAAATAAATAAATAAAAATAAAGAAATAAATACAACACAATAAAGTCACAATGACGTGATATATCAATACAAATCATGTCGAGGCCATTATGATGTCCACTACTACTGTGTCGTAGTGAAGGCCATTACTGTAGGTCAGAGGGTGCTCGGGTCGACTGTTAAACCCTGGTTGGGCTCCGGCTCCGGGCCTCCAGAACCTCCCCTAGTGAATTCAGTAGAGTTTCGGGTTTGTTGACATTTGTACCATCGTCGTTGAGTGGGTACATTGCCTCAGAATAATTTTCACACAGTATGTTGGGCTTATGTCACGGTCCTTCCCCCCAAACCCCCTCCCCAGGGTCGAATTACTGACCCTCCCCCAGAACACAACCCCACGACAGTAGCCTAAGCCCCTCGGGTACCTGTAGAAGGCTCTCGCTCTCTCTCTCTCTCTCTCTCTCTCTTTCTCCGGGACGGAGCAACAAATGGAAGTCAAGAAATTCACTCCTGTGCCCCTGACTGTAAGGAATGTCCCGTCTGACACACGATGAGTCACAGTAACGTGGGTGATGATATGATGGCCAAAGCGCACACACACACACCAGAAGATGAGCAGACGACGACGTTTCGCTCCGTCCTGGACCATCATCACGGACATACGTAAATCTGTGTATTTATGTATTTACGTACGTAGCTTAGCCTAGCATTTTAAAAGCGCTACAATCACCTTCTGTGGTTGATTGTTCAATAAATCCCTGAACTATATGTTTAACAAAGCTCTAACCCTGCCCATGGAGGACAGAAGAAAATGTATATATGCTGGTTGTATATGTATATATATGCTGCTTAGCATTGTAAATGTCTGGCCACGTCTGTGGTAGAAAATAATAATAATAAAAAAAACTAGATAATGGTTCAGTATGGACCGAAACGTCGTCGTCTCATCTAGTGATGAATGGTTTGGTCATCACGTCATCAGCCCCGTTATTGTAACTCATCGTCTGCATTGTCTGAAGCTATGATTGGTCCCCAAATAAAATGCAGTAAGTGATATTATTTAGAAAACATCTGCTTAGAACATTTAGAAAAATGCAGCAGGTGTTTAGTATATTGTTTAAGCGAGTAGTCGCAATCAATTGTGTATTTAAAAGATTATTTTTTACTATTTCTTTGATAGTTCCGTGATCGTAAACTCAAGCAAACTATTTTCTGAGGCTATCAGTATGCATTTTATGCAAGATGTATTACATACGTACATGGAATATATATGTATGATATATGTGCATGGAACATGTATGTGTTACATACGTACATGGAACATATATGTATGATATACGTACTTGGAATATATGCGTCACATGTGACGTATGTGACACATACGTCAAATATGTACGTATATTCGTACGAATGTGACAATATACATATGTACGTATGACTCATACGTCACATATGTATATTCCATATGTGTCACATATGGAATATACATATATGTGGAGCATACAGTACACACATATACATGTACAGTAACACATGTGACACACATGGACAGTAACACATGTGGCACATACATGTACAGTAACACCTGTGACACACATGTACAGTAACACCTGTGGCACACACATGTACAGTAACACCTGTGACACACATGTACAGTAACACCTGTGACACACATGTACAGTAACACCTGTGGCACACACATGTACAGTAACACCTGTGACACACATGTACAGTAACACCTGTGACACACATGTACAGTAACACCTGTGACACATATATACAGTAAACACATACATACCCTGCACACACATGTGCTTAAATATGCAATAGAGTTCTGCTAGGAATATATTCCACCATCACTCACCTCTATAAGTATGCTGTAGAGTCTGGTAGTGGCTGAGGAAGTCTGCTAGGAGCTGGGAGGCGACGGTGTAGGGGAAACTCCGCTAGGAGCTAAGAAGCCAACCGTTTCCGTGCTTAACCGCCACGGTTCTGACCAGGAGTGAACAGACGCGGGATATTAAATATGTTCGACCTCCGTGGCGAACGTTCGGACCTCTCGTGGGCACGTATCTGGGCTATGGATCATGGAGAATAGTTTTTATAGCGAATTGTGTAATCGTCACTCAGTACGGCTGTTTCGTAGTTTCGTTGTACGATCTTATGCCACCATTGTGGGCGGTGGTGGACGTCATACCCTCCCTGTGGCTGGTGGTGGACGTCATGCCCTCCCTGTGGGCGGTGGTGGACGTCATGCCCTCCCTGTGGGTGGTGGTGGACGTCATGCCCTCCCTGTGGGCGGTGGTGGACGTCATACCCTCCCTGTGGGTGGTGGTGGACGTCATACCCTCCTTGTGGGTGGTGGTGGACGTCATGCCCTCCCTGTGGGTGGTGGTGGACGTCATGCCCTCCCTGTGGGCGGTGGTGGACGTCATGCCCTCCCTGTGGGCGGTGGTGGACGTCATACCCTCCCTGTGGGCGGTGGTGGACGTCATACCCTCCCTGTGGGCGGTGGTGGACGTCATACCCTCCTTGTGGGTGGTGGTGGACGTCATGCCCTCCCTGTGGGTGGTGGTGGACGTCATACCCTCCTTGTGGGTGGTGGTGGACGTCATGCCCTCCCTGTGGGCGGTGGTGGACGTCATACCCTCCCTGTGGGCGGTGGTGGACGTCATGCTCTCCCTGTGGGTGGTGGTGGACGTCATACCCTCCCTGTGGGCGGTGGTGGACGTCATACCCTCCTTGTGGGCGGTGGTGGACGTCATACCCTCCCTGTGGGCGGTGGAGACGTTAGAGAGGCGCATATTGGTCCCCAAATTCCTTTAGTTAAACAAGTTACAGTCTTGATAATCTAGTTACAGGTTAACATGCACATCAACAATGGGTTCAAGAACTGGAACATAACGGTCTCTAAACTCAAGCAATTTATATTTGTGGCGGGTTAATTACACATGATATGTCCATCACCCCCCCCCACCACCATCCAGAGGGCAGCGGTGGAAGTCACCCACGTATACCAATTACAGTCAGCAAACAGCAGATAACTGGCTATAATTTTCCAGGATATCCTGCCTGATAGCAGGACAGGACAGGAGAATAATTTCTGGTGATAAATCACTTTGAATTAAATATTTACACATTTGTTTCTATAAACCCACATCTTTCCACCCCATCACATAGCGTCGCATTAGGGGGGGGGACTTTTAACAAGCTGCCGGCTTCCTGTCCTCGTCGAGGCCTCTTGAGATATATTGGGCCCAAGGTAAATTCAGGTAAGAGGTGTGGGAATAATTTAGTAGAAACGGTTGACATTTTCAGCGAGTAATGAGGATTCCCAGAGGTCCTTATAGCCTAGTCTAAGCCTAGCAGAAGTGATAGCTAGGAGTCTGCTGATTTTATAATTCAAATTAATTTAATTTAATTAAGTTCATTGTGTCGGGGGACAGGCAGCCAGTATATATATATTCAGTAGATGTTAGGCTTATATCGAGGTGTTAGATAATGTTCCAGTGGTCTGTCGGGCATTTCTCCACAGTGTTGACATTTCCTCTCATCTTCCGGAACCTATAAGCCTATTCCCCATGCACATGGGTATCCAAGCCTGATGCGATGTAAGTGCACTTCTGTTGCTCTACTGCTCCCTTTCATCAAACTAAGTGGTTCGTAGTTGGTTGAATTCTTGTACCAACCCGCAGATCCTGATGTTGCAACTGCTGTGTTGTGGTCACTGTACATCTTTTGCATTGCTCTGTTTCTAATTACTTTCTTAAACTGTGATAGACTCTGTGGTATGTAAATGTCTACATTTCTTCTCTTAGTTGCAGCTTCGTCTGCAATGTCATTTATACCGTCGCCAGCCTCCTTACGATTACCTGTTGATGATTACCACAATTCTTCTCCTCTCGCAGCCTCGCCCTGGCGATTGTCAGGTCTGTGCGGCTGTGTTCGTAGCCCCGGAGGACTCCCTTTTTCAAAACAGACCTCCCTCACAGACAGGCTGATTCATAGATGGGTCAGGCGAAACAGCTACATCCTTATGGAGAAGAAGACTGAGAAAACGCGTAGGAGGGTAGACCTAGCCTAAGCAACTCTATCCCTCTCAGATGGATTTTATTGTCTCAATAAACGTACTTGAACGTAAGAGAACGCCAGACGTTCACCATCAAGGGCTGAACAGTGACCACAACACAGCAGTTGCAACATCAGGATCTGCGGGTTGGTACAAGAATTCAACCAACTACGAACCACTTAGTTTGATGAAAGGGAGCAGTAGAGCAACAGAGGTACACTTACAAGGCACGAACGTCCGCCCCTAAACAGCGTTACAAGAAAAAATATCGCTTTTCCTAAAACCCAACCAGCCCGGGTTGGAACCGGCTGGGCTTGATCTATTTCATCAATAGATTAAAAAAAACGCAAGTATAAATTTAAAACATAAACAAATAAGTTGGAAGATAAATTTCGTTGGCGCGCGACGGGGCTGGACCCGCGGGAAGGGAGGCCCCAGACGCGCGCCTTAACCCCCTGCGTCATCACGGGGTAAAAGGTTATGCTTCCTGATATCCTCCTGCTCCTGTCACTGTAAAAAAGACACCTCAAGCACTCTTTATGTAGGACAGACGTTAATTGTTGTATTTATGTCCACTTCTGCCCGTAACGCTGCGCGAACTAGTGGCTTTACAAGATTGTAATTACTATGCTATGTATCCTCACAATCCCAATGTACCTTCTTGTTTATATATAAATAAATAAATAAATAAATAAATAAATAAATAAATAAATAAATAAATATGTCTGTAGGTTAGCTTAGCATTTTAAAAGCACTACAATCACCTTCTGTGGTTGATTGTTCAATAAATCCCTGAACGCTCTCTCTCTCAGATGACAGGGTGAACAGATCTCTCACCCTGTCCATGGAGGACAGAAGAAAATGTATATACAGTATGCTGGTTAGCATTTGTAAATGTCTGGCCAAGTCTGTGGTAGAAAAAATATTCCCAAACACATTACGTTGCTGGGAGTCCCTCGTGTTCCTGTACCACGTCCCCCCCCTCCCTTCCCCCCCCCTCCGCTAAAGCAAAGCAAAAGTTTTTATTTTTTTACTGCTTCAATTGTTTTTATTATTATGCACCCCATACCCATCCAGTGGGCGGTGGTGAAAAGTGTTACACAGGCAATAATGGGTTCAGGAACTGAGCCCTATAGTTCGTTTAGCTAAGCAAATAACAATCTTTCGAAGCTATATACACAATTATTAATGTTATATATACATGTACATATATTAGTATATTTTGGTAGCAGTCTTTCCTTTAGACATATATTATTAAATATGACCGAAAAAGTAAGATTAATAATTCTAACACGAATTTTCTCTATGTTTCTTATATTTCTTTTCACTGTTGATGGTAACTGAAAAATCAATTCTCCAAAATTCATTTTTATTTCTAGTCTGACGCGACACTTGAACGCGTTTCGTAAAACTTATTACATTTTCAAAGACTTTAGTTTACACACACACACAACTATAACTGAACAGAGTTTAAAACAGCTTCGATTTTATACCTGCATTTGGGTGAGGTGATATGTTACAACAGTTTTGGATGAGGTGAAAACAAACTTTCAACACAAGACAGAACACAAAACAATGGGTATAATATTTTGTAAGTTAAAGGGAAGAATGGAAGTAACTGCAAAGGGCCTATTGGCCCATATTTCTTGATGCTTCTATATTGGTGCTGAGTCTTGAAGTGGGTAGAATATAGTTGTGCATTAATTGGCTGTTGATTCCTGGTGTCGACTTCTTAATGTGTAGTGCCTCGCAGACGTCAAGCCGCCTGCTATCGCTGTATCTATCGATGATTTCCGTGTTTTTTGTTAAGACTTCTTTGGTGATGGTCTGGTTGTGGGAAGAGATTATATGTTCCTTAATGGATCCCATGCATCGTTAATCGCCTGGAAAGAGATGTTGTTGTCTTGCCTATATACTGAATTCTTTGAGGCTTACAGTCCCCAAGTGGGCATTTGAAGGCATAGACGACATTGGTCTCTTTTAAAGCGTTCTGCTTTGTATCTGGAGAGTTTCTCATGAGTAGGTTGGCCGTTTTCTTGGTTTTATAGTAGATCGTCAATTGTATCTTCTGATTTTTGTATGTAGGGATAACGTTTCTATTAACAATATCTTTCAGGACCCTTTCCTCCGTTTTATGAGCTGTGGAAAAGAAGTTCCTGTAAAATAGTCTAATAGGGGGTATAGGTGTTGTGTTAGTTGTCTCTTCAGAAGTTGCATGGTGTTTCACCTTCCTTCTTATGATGTCTTCCACGAAACCATTGGAGAAGCCATTGTTGACTAGGACCTGCCTTATCCTACAGAGTTCTTCATCGACTTGCTTCCATCCTGAGCTGTGGCTGAGAGCACGGTCGACATAAGCGTTAACGACACTCCTCTTGTACCTGTCTGGGCAGTCACTGTTGGCATTCAGACACATTCCTATGTTTGTTTCCTTAGTGTAGACTGCAGTGTGGAAACCTCTGCTCCTTTCCATGACTGTTACATCTAGAAAGGGCAGCTTCCCATCCTTCTCCATCTCGTAAGTGAAATGCAACACAGAATTCCGCTCAAATGCCTCTTTCAGCTCCTGCAGATGTCTGACATCAGGTACCTGTGTAAAAATGTCGTCAACATACCTGCAGTATATGGCCGGTTTCATGTTCATGTCGACTAAGACCTTTTGTTCGATGGTACCCATGTAGAAGTTCGCAAACAGGACACCTAGGGGAGAACCCATAGCGACCCCATCTACTTGCTTATACATGTGCCCATCCGGGCTCAAGAAGGGTGCCTCTTTAGTACAAGCTTGGAGTAGTTTCCTTAGAATGTTTTCTGGTATGTCAAGAGGAGTACAGGAGTCACGATACACTCTGTCCGCTATCATCCCGATTGTTTCATCCACAGGTACGTTGGTAAACAGTGATTCTACGTCCAACGAGGCTCTTATCCCTGTGGCCCATGTTCCCCGCAGTAAGGCAACAAATTCCTTTGGAGACTTCAGGCTGAAGGTGCAAGGGACATAAGGAGTCAGCAAGCCGTTGAGTCGCTTCGCCAGTCTGTGCGTGGGTGTGGGTATCTGGCTAATGATTGGCCAAAGTGGGTTTCCAGGCTTATGTGTCTTGACATTTCCATACGCGTATCCAGGTTTATATTCCCCAATAATCATTGGCAAGTGGAGTCCGGATTTCTTGGCGTTCACAGTTTCGATCAATTTGTTGACCTTTGCCTTCAATTCGGCTGTAGTGTCCTTCGTTACCCTTTGGAATTTAGTTTGGTCAGAGAAAATGAGGTTCATTTTCGCCAGATATTCGTCTTTTTTAAGAATGACGTATATTGGCGACTTGTCACCTCTTCTGACGACTATCTCCTTGTTCTCAGAAGGCTCTTAGCTGCCGCTTTGAGCTCGGGGGACAGTATGGTGCTTCTGTAGTTGCCTCGATTCTTTCCTCCTTCCGTAATAAGTTCTGCTTGTAAGGTGTCTTTGGTGGTGATCTTTTTTTTGTGTCTCGAGGTCGAATATGTCGTCCAACAGGATCTCCAACTCCACTTTCCGGGCCATCTCACTTGGTCTGGACATAACGTGACAATTTATATCCAGATTTAGGAGAGTGACTTGGTCCTCAGTGAGGTTGATTCCCGCAAGGTTCAGGAAGCCGTCTCTTGGTCGTGGAATTGCCATAGGTCCTCCATATAACGTAATAATACGTAATAATAAGAAACTTATTACGTAATGAAAATGTAATAAGTTTTACGAAACGCGTTCAAGTGTCGCATCAGACTAGAAATAAAAATGAATTTTGGAGAATTGATTTTTCAGTTACCATCAACAGTGAAAAGAAATATAAGACACAGAGAAAATTCGTGTTAGAATTATTAATCTTACTTTTTCAGTCATATTTAATAATATATGTCTACATGTACATATATATACAATCATATGCACAAATACATATCAATACTCTTTTTATATCGCAAGTGATTCAACAAGAGGCTCACAACAGTCACTATACAAAGCACTTTACATATATGGTGAGTCACAGTTACTCCTTTTTTTTCTTTTTATTTGTAAAACAAAGGACATACAACATACAAGGCACCGAAGAACAAAAGAAAACCGAGCATAAGCTCCACACCACAACAACAACAAACACCATAATATATAACTGCAACATAGAACATACAGAATAACACTTCACAGCAAAACACCGAATAACAATAAACACAGAATAACATGGAGCACAGGGCAATGTAACGTAGACGTGAAAACACAAACAGAACAATAAAAAATTACATAGGAACACACAAGAAGAAATCCCGCACCACCCTGACGGGGCGCGCCAATTGTGGACAGTAACTACAATAGTGCACAAAAGAAAACAGTAAAACTAAGGTAAAAAAAAATACATTGTAAAACAAACGTAAAACGCGTAACATGTGTCAAGCCACACAACAGTAGACACCATACCACAGAACCAGAAACCACAGAACCAGTTATTAGGTGAGTACAAAACAGACACATAAACATAGTACAGACAAAGAAATACACGCCACAGTGCCACACACAAACCCTGCTTACAAAATAAGATATCACCAATGGGAAAAAATAATTAGAGATACAGAATCTCTAACACAGGAAACATAAAATAAATATAGCATAGGAAACATAACACAGGAAACATAACAGCGTAGCCGCCGACAACGGCGATACATGCACAGGGAGTAACGAAGGGGAAACAATTATAAAGAACACAGAAATCACCATGGAAAAGAAGGGGGACGAGCCAGAAGGGCCACAGAAACACAAGCAAGTGAAACAAAACAAAATCATACACATACATCACTTAGCATACTTTTGCGGAAAGTATGTTAAGTGAAGGTATGCTCCCGCAGAAGCCACTCAGCAAATCAAATCAAATGTTTATTCAGGAAAAAGTACATACATAGAGGATTAGTTACAAACATAATGTTGGATTTATAGATAGTGCTAGTACATACAATACTTAAAGCCACTAGTACGCATGGCGTTTCGGGCAACATTGTCTGGAATATCCCAGCCGTCTCCGGGGTGCAACATATGATCCGGAATGACAGAGACGAATTTCCCCGCGCTCGGCACCCGCACCGTCGATGAACACCACGCGACCGGCAGCACCAGTTCCGTCGCAAACGGTTCCACATCATCCCCTGCCACAGCTCCCGTCGACGGGGCGACCACCCCCTCCAGAAGGGGTCGGCAACACGGGGGAAGGACGCCCAACGTCCCGGCACAAGCACAGAGCTCCTACGGCAACCAACCTCCTTGGCGGCCTACTGTCGAAAATCCTTTTGCAGCACCATCACCAAATCCCTCGCAACACTAGCGGGCACCACAGGCGGAACAACAACCCCCCCCCCCCCACTCCGGGGAACTGCCGCACAGGGATTCGGGGAGGGATGGGGGCACAGGGGCCGACACGGAGGCCCCACCACCGCTAACCACCATCGGAACAGGAACAGCCGTAACAGGACCAGCCGTCACCACAACAGCTCCACCACTCGCAGGAGCCCCCAAGCACATCGGGAACAACCTCGCCAGTGGAAGACACCACCGCGGAGTATTCCGTCCTAGAGCGTTTAGGCACAGGCCGGGGATCATCCGAACTGTCGCCACCACTCCAAAGCAGTCCGCCGCCTGGTGCCCCGCAAGGCCACACCTAAAACATGTCCGGGGCTGCCCAGGGTAGAAGGTGCACATGGTGTAACCCATCAACGTGACAGTCGACGGAACAGGAGACTTGAGACGCAGAGCGACGGTCCTGGTACCACACGACACACCCCTTCACCTGCCTGAAGAGATAGTGTTCATCCATAGGGACACCACGAGCCCTTAGTTACCAAAGTAACGTTGTAGTAACTTGTCCGAGAACTCGAAGGGGTATCCATGCAGCACCACGTGCGTGAGGGAGCAGCAGCCATCAGAAACAGTGAGGGTACCACCGTCAGCAGGGAGGGAGAGCAAACGACCATCATAACGAGCCACTAGATCCTTGTAAACAGGCGGAGAGCTGAACTTAACAAGCGCCCGGTGGTTCCTAAGACGCTGCACTCCACAGACATCCGCTACATGAACACGGACCATAGCCAGGACGACCACTTATACCGCCAGATACGACGCCCAGCCAGAGAATTCCAGGCCAATCGTCTCTGATCGAGGGGAAAGGGTGCCCCATGTCGCTAAAACAAACGACCGGAGGCCAGGTCCACCGGTCCGGACACACTGACAGCTGGGGCAACATTGGGGTCGGGTCAAGGTCGTTGCACACACCTTGACCCGGCGCTGGTCAGCCAGCCAGTCAGCATCACACAGTTACTAGTCTTGCTCTACACCCACCCAACTGCACAGTCATGTGCAGGCTGCACCTACAGTAAGCACATTTTTGGATACTTGGCTAAGATTCCCGGCAGTACATCATGATGAATAAAGTATTTACACATTTTTTGTACTCCATTGATGGTGTTATCTCTGAATTCTGCGATTTTTCACATTCATATAATGACATTTCATATAAATGTCATATAATGACATTCCCATTTTTCATATAATGACGCAAAGTATGCAAATAGTTCTGCTGACAGAGTTTACATTTACTCAATTCTACATCAGCAGATGTTACAAATGTAACATATACATTGTCAAACCTCATATGGTAGTAAACCCCATACTGTCTTAAAACTCAAGACGATTTAACTACCCAGACGGTGTAACTACCCACTTCGCGGAGCAAGTGGGTAGTTAAGACCCCAACCTCTTAGGAACCCGTCCTCTCAGATAATACACCGTATTTTGACTCCATCTTCCCCCCCTCCCCCCCCCCCCCCCTCCAACCTGTACCCTGGAATAGGACATCGCAGTTTGACGTATAAATCCCCCAACGGTCAAAAAATGATGTACTATATATAGTGGTCGTTCGTGAAGCTACGTGCTGTGTCAATTTCTGTTCGTGGATGCTCGTGTACGTTTGGGCGATTTAGTACGTCATTTTAGTGACGTTGGGGACGTTCGTGAGGACGGGCTGGAGCCACAACGGACAAAATAAGGAGTACAATGAACAACAATGACTCACAAACACGTTTTCTATGCTTTGGTTGGGTAGGTAAGGTCGGTAGAGGAGATTCCCGGGGTTTAGTACCCTTTATTTTGCCCGTTGTGGCAACTCAAGAGGACCAGCTGGGGCTACGGGTCGGGGCTACGGGTCGAGGCTACGGGCCGGGGCTACGGGTCGGGGCTACGGGCCGGGGCTACGGGCCGGGGCTACGGGTCGGGGCTACGGGTCGGGGCTACGGATCGAGGCTACGGGCCGGGGCTACGGGCCGGGGCTACGGGTCGGGGCTACGGGTCGGGGCTACGGGTCGGGGCTACGGGTAGGGGCTACGGGTAGGGGCTACGGGTCGGGGCTACGGGTCGGGGCTACGGGTCGGGGCTACGGGTAGGGGCTACGGGTCGGGGCTACGGGTCGGGGCTACGGGTCGGGGCTACGGGCCGGGGCTACGGGTAGGGGCTACGGGTCGGGGCTACGGGTCGGGGCTACGGGTCGGGGCTACGGGCCGGGGCTACGGGTCGGGGCTACGGGTCGAGGCTACGGGCCGGGGGCTACGGGTCGGGGCTACGGGTCGGGGCTACGGGCCGGGGGCTACGGGTCGGGGCTACGGGTCGAGGCTACGGGTCGGGGCTACGGGTCGGGGCTACGGGTCGGGGCTACGGGCTGGGGCTACCTCTCGGGGCCTCTCCAAGATCTCCGGAAACTAGACGGTTACACCATGACGTCAGAAAGTATTTTTAAATGTATAATGTCACGGACATTTGCTACTGTTGAGTGTAGGATCCCGGGTTCGATCCCCAGGAAGAACGTTAATAGTGGGGCACGTTTCCTTTCACCTTATGCCACTCTTCACCTAACAGTAAATAGGGGCATGGGAGTCAGGGAACTATTGTGGGTTGCATGCTGGAGGAGGTCACGGAAAGTCTACATAGACTCGGTCTCCTCACACACCATCTCTTTAAAAAAATCTAACATTGTATTATTTAGACAAAGGTCTACCTAGCACAGCATTCACAATGCAAGTGGATGCTGTCATAGGTCTAATCAGACCTCTTGTGTTGATTGGATTCGACAATCGGGACTACAACTTAGTACAATCATAATCGGTTTCCAGATTTGCGCCAAGGAAAGAACTACTGCAATTCCCGCCATAATAAATTCAAATTCTTTATTCAGGAACGACCTGTTGTTGTTGCTGTTAAAGATCCGCTACCCGGAACGCAAAATTCCAAGTAGCACGGGCTATGGTGAGCCCGCAAGCCTTAGGAACGACCAATAAGACTGCCGTCTGTCACGTGAGACAACATCAACACCTTGACACGCACTTTAACATAAAACATCTGAAGCAAACGACCCAACCAGGACTCTACCTCGTTACAACCCCCCTCCCTGGCTCCACTTGGGGGGGGGGGCACACTATCCAACACTGCCCCACGTCTATACATCTGAAGTCAACTCGACTATTGCTGCCAGACATTTGCATCGGCAGCGACAAGGAACCTACACAGCCTTGAGGTAATACAAAACAATGCCATGGGAATTATCAGTGGTGCACTGCGCTTATCCCCTATCCTCGGCCCTACTACTCCTCTCCCATCCCCATGCCCATTCTGTAGACCCCATATCCATCTTGAGGGCGGTAATGGACCCCCATACCCATCCTGTGGGTGGTAGTGAACCCTCATACCCATCCTGTGGGTGGTAGTGGACCCCATACCCATCCTGTGGGTGGTAGTGGACCCCATACCCATCCTGTGGGTGGTACTGGACCCCATACCCATCCTGTGGGTGGTAGTGGACCCCATACCCATCCTGTGGGCGGTAGTGAACCCCATACCCATCCTGTGGGTGGTAGTGAACCCTCATACCCATCCTGTGGGTGGTAGTGGACCCCATACCCATCCTGTGGGTGGTAGTGGACCCCCATACCCATCCTGTGGGTGGTAGTGAACCCTCATACCCATCCTGTGGGTGGTAGTGGACCCCATACCCATCCTGTGGGTGGTAGTGGACCCCATACCCATCCTGTGGGTGGTACTGGATCCCATACCCATCCTGTGGGTGGTAGTGGACCCCATACCCATTCTGTGGGTGATAGTGGACCCCATACCCATCCTGTGGGTGGTAGTGGACCCCATACCCATCCTGTGGGTGGTAGTGGACCCCATACCCATCCTGTGGGTGGTAGTGGACCCCATACCCATCCTGTGGGTGGTATTGGACCCCATACCCATCCTGTGGGTGGTAGTGGACCCCATGCCCATCCTGTGGGTGGTACTGGACCCCATACCCATCCTGTGGGTGGTAGTGAACCCTCATACCCATCCTGTGGGTGGTAGTGAACCCTCATACCCATCCTGTGGGTGGTAGTGGACCCCATACCCATCCTGTGGGTGGTACTGGACCCCATACCCATCCTGTGGGTGGTAGTGAACCCTCATACCCATCCTGTGGGTGGTAGTGAACCCTCATACCCATCCTGTGGGTGGTAGTGGACCCCATACCCATCCTGTGGGTGGTACTGGACCCCATACCCATCCTGTGGGTGGCAGTGGACCCCATACCCATTCCCGTGGGTCGTAGCAGAAAAAGGTTACCGAAGCACATAATGGGCTCAGGAACTGAACCCTCAAATGTATTTAACTAAGTTAATAACAATCTTGATGAGCTAGTTACACAGTTTGTAGCGCATTAATATGTCAACAACGGGTTGGAGACCGAGCACAAGTACAGTCCCCTGAGCTCAGCAACAGACACAAGTGGAGAGTTACATTACTGATATGTTCATCCTGCTCTCCGCCCCCCCATCCTGTGGGCAGCGGTGGATAGGTTACAATCACTTAGTTACTACCTACACTTAGCAAACTGGGAATATTTGGCATTACTTTCTGACAGTAGATCATTTTAAGTGAAATATTTACACATTTCTTGAACACTTGTTGAAGAGTTGTCTCTGAATTCACGTATCTTTTCGCACTCCATCACATAGTGACGGAGGGTGTGCGAATAATTTTGTTGACACAGTTTACATTTGGTCAGGTCTACATCGGCAGATAATGAAAACTTCCACCGATACTGTTGGGTTCCTTCACGACTCTCAAACAAAAATCCTGAGTTCGAATTCCGGGTGGGATAGAAATGGTTGGACACCTTTGCTTTTCGCCTAATGCATCTGTTCACCTAGCAGTAAACAGGTCCCCGGGAATTAGTCAGCTATTGTGGGTTGCATCCTGGGGAAGGCCTCTCTACACAACCTGCCCGAAACGCTATGCGTGCTAGTGGCTTTACAATAATGTAGAACATCAATGCTCTGTACTCTCTTAAACCCAATGTATCTTCTTGTATATAAATAAATAAATAAAATAAATACGCTTGTGCTATTCACACTTACAAAATTTTATTCTTAAATTAAAATGGTAAATTGAAATTCTTCCTAGATAAATGTAACAAAACCCATGAGCACCATACCAGAAATAAATCTAGCTTAAATATTCCTAGTTTAATTAAATCAATGCCAACACTTCATACAAATAAAAGCATGGGTAATACGTACCTATTGGAGTCATCTCCTGTCACGCAGGGTGCAGTCGCACCTCCACAGATCTCCAGTATCGGCTCTTGATACTGCTAATGGATCAAAAGGGCCACCACTTACGGACTATTCATGCCCGTGCCACCTTTTGGGAGGCTTAATCTTTATCAATCATATGTAAATCACTCTTGAATAAATACAAAAAAATGTTATTTGATTTATTAAATAGTAGAACAATGAAGTCTCCGTGGTGTAGTAGTAAGACACTTGCCTGGCGTTCCGCGAGCGCTATGTCATGGGTTCGTATCCTGGCCGGGGAGGATTTACTGGGCGCAAATCCTTAACTGTAGCCTCTGTTTAACGCAACAGTAAAATGTGTACTTGGTTGTAAGAACGATTCTTCACGGCGGGGATCGTATTCCAGGGACCTGCCCGAAACGCTACGCGTACTAGTGGCTGTACAAGAATGTAACAACTCTTGTATATATCTCAAAAAAAAAAAAAGTAGCTAATATGATCAGCACAGTATCCCACCCTGTGCTACAAACTCACACCCTATCTTCTGCTTCCCACTCACTCACTATATTAATACACAAATGAAACTTCTTCCGTATAATTTACTCTAGCAATATATATAATGTAGTTTTTATTTTGAATTCAAATTGTGTTACAATGTATCTATTTTACATCCATAGTTAGGTAAGTATCTGCCCGAACCAGCCCGTCCCCCTAAGGTGCCCCAACGTCAGGAACGTGTCGTACTAAAGTGCCCTTATCCTAACCTACCAGAGGACCCAAAACAGAAAACGGGACAGTAGGTCAATTTCGCGAGTCGCTGCCATTTTCTAGTACAACAGTTTTTGGCCAGGTTTTACATCCAGTAAATGTTAGGCTTATATCGAGGTACCCCCAAGGTCGAATTACTGACCCCCCCCCCCCAGGACGCAACCCCACAACAAGCTGACTCCTGGGTACCTAGTTACTGCTGGGTGGACAGGGGCATGAGGTGACAGGAATCGCGCCCAGCCATTTCTGCGCCGCCCTGGATTCGAACCTTGAATTCTGGATTGTGAGTCAAGAAGGAACCCGACTGTACTCCCGGGACCCTAATTTTATTAGATGATCTATAGATGTGTACTCACCTAGTTGTACTTGCGGGGGTTGAGCTTTGGCTCTTTGGTCCCGCCTCTCAACTGTCAATCAACTGGTGTACAGGTTCCTGAGCCTACTGGGCTCTATCATATCTACATTATAAACTGTGTATGGAGTCAGCCTCCACCACATCACTGCCTAATGCATTCCACCTGTTAACTACACTGACACATTTTGTGTCTGTGACTCTTATTGCGTGATAGTGTGATGATAGATGGAGTTACTAGTGTAGATTTCACTTTGCCTCAGATCAACAAAGTTTAGTTGAAGTTCTTGGTATAATATTGCTCTGAAACTCTTAGACAATAGGCAATCCAAGGTTAAAATAAACTCCTCGGTTGAAGACAAATTCTTTGGCTAACTCATCAGCTATATCATGCATTCGGAGGCCAACATGAGATGGAGTCCACATGAAATGAACTGCTACGACCATAAATAATTTTGTTGTATTAGTGTCTATAGCTTCTGACACGAGCAGGTTACAATTGTCAAACTCTAAAACGTAACACTGAACTCTTTGACAAATCATCAACATTTTTGTTTTGTTTTAATATATACAAGAGATGTTACATTGTTGTACAACCACCAGCATGCATAGCGTTTCCGGCAGGTCCTTAATCCTAATGTTCCCCGGAATACCACCCGCCAAATCGTTTAACAACCCGGTTAACATTGACGCGTCTGCCAACATCACCATTCGGTAGGTTGAGAGGCGGGACCAAAGAGCCGAAGCTCAACCCCAGCAAGCACATCTTGGAGAGCACTCGTGCAGTCATCAGACGGAGACAACCTCCACACAAACTGCACCTACTGTAGGGAAGAAGAGAAGGCGGCGCTCACCAATGCCGGTGGACCTAAATTCGGTAGTACCACACGAACAGTGATTTGGCTCAGAGCAGTGTTACCGTCGCTTCTTCAGCCAAGTTATGGTAAGTAACGGGATGGGTGACCACATGGACCGAACTTAACCCTAGGCTAAACGCCTCGTGACCAAAAAATATTTAGTTTACAAATGTTTGTCCAAAGATATATATGTTACGTTTTCTTTAAATATTTTGTTCATAGAAAACTAGTTATTTTGAGGAGAAACATAAAAAATAAGGATAAATTAATTCCATAAAAATATAATCAATTTCCGAACCATCCTAACAAATAATAATGGTACCTATAGCTACTATGGCTAGAATGTACGAAATATGAACTACTGTACTAACAAAATTCACGTTTTGCACTACTGAAACTCCACTGCCTTTAGAGTGCTTTACAGATACTATAGAGGTACAATGGGAGATGATGATGATGATAATAATAATAATAATAATAATAATAATAATAATAATAATAATAATAATAATAATAATAATAATAATAATAATAATTTATTTAGGAAGAGTACATACATAGTTGCAGAGTTACAGTACAAACATTCTGTTAGATTTAAAGATAGAGGTAGTACATACAATACCTAAAGCCACTAGTACGCATAGCGTTTCGGGCATACTGTTATACAGATACTGTTCTTTAGAGTCTAAAGGTCATCCCATTGTGAAACTCTGTGATACCCAACAACTTGGACTGGCAATTAGCACCGGCCATGATTACTGCAGTCTTCGTTCGATATCCAATAGTCTAATATGACGGGCACTGATCCCTAACTCGACCATCTTATCACAACTCTTAGTCTGTCTTCTATCCTTTCCGTTATGCAATCAAAGTGGCTTAGCGCGTTCTCTTCATGATTATTTTATCTTATCATATATCCCCCCCCCCCACAATATATGCCCCTCCCCTACTATATAAACACTATAAGCACGCATGGGTAAAGAGACTTAAGCCTTTGTTGACATGGGGTATGATAGAGTATTTAGACAGATCTGCGACAGGATAGTGTTGTACACGCCTCAAAACTGATGACGTTCGAACATTTATCGAACGGTGCTTCGTTGGTAACCACTTGTGTTCGAATCGCAACTTTCTTCCATGTACTACAAATACACATAAAACAGCTACCCTAACCTAACTTACCTAACCTAACCTAACCTAGCTAACTTTACCTGATTTAGGCCAACCCTTACACCAAATTCTAATATATAGTAATGTTAATTTATGTATATGAGAAAATGCCGACTTTTGAGTATATTTATATTGACATACGTGTCTTTGTGGTCGTCCACACCTTGGACGACCACAGTCTGAGGACGGGTTGGAAATCTAATTTGGGTGAATGAGTCAGATAACAAGCATTAAAATGTTTTTAAAACATTGAAAATGCCCCAAAAAATATTATTAATTCTTAACTTTTGTAAACAACATAAGTTATGAGTGACAATAGATATCAGGTATCCAAGTGGATGTCCCGGACGAGATAGAAATGGTTGGGCGCGAAATTGTTGGCTTTCACCTAATGCAACTGTTCACCTAACAATAAATAGGTACCTAGGAGTTAGACAACTGTTGTGCATCCTGGGGAGGGTCGGTAGTTCTACCTTGCCAAGGTATCAATTCAAGCTTAAAGTATGTTTATGTTTATGCATATATATATATATATATATATATATATATATATATATATATATATATATATATATATATATATATATGTCGTACCTAGTAGCCAGAACGCACTTCTCAGCCTACTATGCAAGACCCGATTTGCCTAATAAGCCAAGTTTTCCTGAATTAATATATTTTCTCTATTTTTTTCTTATGAAATGATAAAGCTACTAATTTCATTACGTATGAGGTCAATTTTTTTATTGCAGGTAAAATTAACGTAGATATATGACCGAACCTAACCAACCCTACCTAACCTAACCTAAGCTATCTTTATGAGTTAGGTTAGGTTAGGTAGCCGAAAAAGTTAGGTTAGGTTAGGTTAGGTAAGTTAGGTAGTCGTAAAAAAATTAATTCATGAAAACTTGGCTTATTAGGCAAATCGGGCCTTGCATAGTAGGCTGAGAAGTGCGTTCTGGCTACTAGGTACGACATAAATATATATATATATATATATATATATATATATATATATATATATATATATATATATATATATATATATATATATATATATATATATCTTTCAGTAGCAGTCTTTCTTGTAAACATATGTTGTTGAAAATGACCGAAAAGGTAAGATTAATAATTCTAACACGAATTTTCTCAATATTTCTTATGTTTTTCTTCATTGTCGGTGGTAATGTAAATATCAATTCTCCAAAATTGATTTTTATTGATGGTCTGACGCCTGAACGCGTTTCGTAATGGCTTATTACATTTTCAAAGACTTAATTTACACACAAATTGATGGTACTTATACTCTATTGTGTGAGGTTATATTGTACAAAAGTTTTGGGTGAGGTGAACAAACTTGTGACAAACACAAGACAGAATACGAAACAATGGGTATAAGTTGGGTATGAGAACATAAGAATGGAAGTAACTGCAGAAGGCCTATTGGCCCATACCTCCTCTTGCTGCTGCTATGTTGGTTGGGGGTCTTGAAGTGGGTAGAATATAGTTGTGCATTAATTGACTGTTGATTGCTGGTGTTGACTGTTTGATGTGTAGTGCCTCGCTGATGTCGAACCTCCTGCTATCGTTGTATCTATCGATGATTTCTGTGTTGTTTGTTAAGACTTCTCTGGTGATGGTCTGGTTGCGGGAAGAGATTATATGTTCCTTGATGAAGGCCTGTTGTTTATGCATTGTTAATCGCCTGGAAAGAGATATTGTTGTCTTGCCTATATACTGAGTTCTTTGGGGCTTACAGTCCCCAAGTGGGCATTTGAAGGCATAGACGACGTTGGTTTCCTTCAAAGCGTTCTGTTTGGTGTCTGAAGAGTTTTTCATGAGTAGGTTGGCCGTTTTTGGGGTTTTATAGTGAAGTGTCATTTGTATTTTCTGATTTTTGTCTGTGGGGATAACGTTCCAATTAACGACATCTTTCAGGAACCTTTCCTCCGTTTTATGAGCCGTCAAAAAGAAGTTCCTGTAAAATAGTGTAATAGGGGGCACAGATGTTGTGTTGGTTGAAGAGTCAACCAAAATATATATATATATATATTATATATATATATATATATATATATATATATATATATATATATATATATATATATATATATATATATATATATATATATATATATATATATATATATATATATATATATATATATGAATAGACGACGTTGGTTTTTCATTCGCATATAGTCCTGGGGACCATTCAGGCTTGTTCGCATTTGTGTTCCTCACGTGTGCCCCAAAGAATGAGGTGATTTGGTGAAATGCTATGCCCAAGATTACCATCCGAGTTGCCGTCGGGGAAGTGGCTCAAATAGCCTCGGCTATCACTTCCTTTTGACGGCCGTGATGGTCAAGTGGATTAAGGCGCCCTGTAGTTACCAGTTGCGTTGCTCCTGGGAGTATGGGTTCGAGTCACTTCTGGGGTGTGAGTTTTCATTCGCATATAGTCCTGGGGACCATTCAGGCTTGTTCGCAAATATATATATATATATATATATATATATATATATATATATATATATATATATATATATATATATATATATATATATGCTTCCTGCCCCCGAGAATAAGAGTTAATATTAAATTAATATTTAGAGATGTTTACGTCTCTGAGCCCATTATATCCACAGGATGGGTATGGGGTTCACTACCACCCACAGGATGGGTATGGAGGTCCACTACCACCCACAGGATGGGTATGGGGTTCACTACCACCCACAGGATGGGTATGGAGGTCCACTACCACCCACAGGATGGGTATGGGGTCCACTACCACCCACAGGATGGGTAGGGGGTCCACTACCACTCACAGGATGGGTATGGGGTACACTACCACCCACAGGATGGTTGGGGGGTCCACTACCACCCACAGGATGGGTATGGGGTCCACTACCACCCATAGGATGGGTATGGGGTCCACTACCACCCACAGGATGGGTAGGGGGTCCACTACCACCCACAGGATGGGTAGGGGGTCCACTACCACCCACAGGATGGGTATGGGGTCTATTACCACCCACAGGATGGGTATGGGGTCCACTAAATCTCACAGGATGGGTATGGGGTCCACTACCACCCACAGGATGGGTATGGGGTTCACTACCACCCACGGGATGGGTATGGGGTCCACTACCACCCCACAGGATGGGTATGGGGTCCACTACCACCCACGGGATGGGTATAGGGTTCACTACCACCCACAGGATGGGTATGGGGTCCACTACCGCCCACAGGATGGGTATGGGGTCCACTACCGCCCACAGGATGGGTATGGGTCCACTACCGCCCACAGGATGGGTATGGGGTCCACTACCGCCCACAGGATGGGTATGGGGTCAACTATCACCTACGGGATGGGTATGGGGTCAATTACCACTCACGGGATGGGTATGGGGTCCGCTACCGCCCACAGGATGGGTATGGGGTCCACTACCACCCACAGGATAGGTATGGGGTCCACTACCACCCACAGGATGGGTATGGGGCCCACTACCACCCACGGGATGGGTATGGGGTCTACTACCACCCACTGGATGGGTATGGGGTCCACTACCACCCCACAGGATGGGTACGGGGTCCACTACCACCCATGGGATGGGTATGGGGCCCACTACCACCCACAGGATAGGTATGGGGTCCACTACCACCCACAGGATGTGTATGGGGTCCAGTATCACCTACGGGATGGGTATGGGGTCCACTACCACCCACAGGATGGGTATGGGGTCCACTACCACCCACGGGATGGGTATGGGGTCCACCACCACCCACGGGATGGGTATGGGGTCCACCACCACCCACAGGATGGGTATGGGGGTCCACTACCACCCACGGGATGGGTATGGGGTCCACTACCACCCACGGGATGGGTATGGGGTCCACCACCACCCACAGGATGGGTATGGGGTCCACTACCACCCACAGGATGGGTATGGGGTCCACCACCACCCACAGGATGGGTATGGGGGTCCACTACCACCCACGGGATGGGTATGGGGTCCACTACCACCCACGGGATGGGTATGGGGTCCACCACCACCCACAGGATGGGTATGGGGTCCACTACCACCCACGGGATGGGTATGGGGTCCACCACCACCCACAGGATGGGTATGGGGTCCACCACCACCCACAGGATGGGTATGGGGTCCACTACCACCCACGGGATGGGTATGGGGTCCATTATCGGCAATGGGATGGATATAGGTATTTCTAATATTTTAATAAAATCTGATTAAATATAGATTTCTTCGTAACATTCGCAGGAGAATTGTGGGGCCTTTTGAAACCTCTGGAACTTTTGGAAATCTCCGAAAACATTAGGAAACATCTGGAAAACTAAGGAAGCCTGTGGCAACCTCAGGAAACCTTTGGAAACATCTGGAAAACTAAGGAAGCCTGTGGCAACCTCAGGAAACCTTTGGAAACATCTGGAAAACTAAGGAAGCCTGTGGCAACCTCAGGAAACCTTTGGAAACATCTGGAAAACTAAGGAAGCCTGTGGCAACCTTTGGAAACATCTGGAAAACTAAGGAAGCCTGTGGCAACCTCAGGAAACCTTTGGAAACATCTGGAAAACTAAGGAAGCCTGTGGCAACCTCAGGAAACCTTTGGAAACATCTGGAAAACTAAGGAAGCCTGTGGCAACCTCAGGAAACCTTTGGAAACATCTGGAAAACTAAGGAAGCCTGTGGCAACCTTAGGAAACCTTTGGAAACATCTGGAAACAAATGAAAACTTTGGGAAACCTTTGTAAACCCTTTGATGAAGACAAAGGTCTTGCAGATGCCGCGGCGTCTGATAACAACACCATCATTATTCGGTGTAAAATTTGCGCTGGCTGTTGATATTGATTTTGTGTGTTATTTAGCGGAAGCCGGGACAGGAGGCCGTCGGTGGCACAGGGCGGGACCAGCTGTGTTAGGAGTCCCACAGGAGGTCAAGAGAGGAGAAGGTCCGTCGAAGGCTCATAAGAGTGGCGGTTCAAGGAATGGGATAGTCTGTATGACGTCTCCAGAACATAAGAATAATTGTAACTGCAGAAGGCCTATTGTCCTATACGAGGCAGCTCCTATATATAACCGCCTAATCTCATTCATATATATGTCTAACCTACGCTTGAAACAGTCAAGGGATTCTACTTTTATTATGTTGCGCGGTAATTGGTTCCACAAATCAACAACCCTTTTATCAATTAAATTTCTTTATTATGCACCCAATTAATTTATCAATTAAATTTCTTTATTATGCACCCCATACCCATCCCGTGGGTGGTAGTGGAAAGGGTTACAGAGGAACATAATCGGTTCAGGAACTGAACCCCCCAAGAACCAGTATTTTGTATATATATACAAAATATAAAACTTTGTCATCCTACGCTGGACGCATTCTACTGAATTTATATCCATTCTATAGTACGGCGACCAAAACTGAACTGCATAATCTAAATAGGCTCCTAGTAAGAGCAAGATATAGTTGAAGAACAACACCAGGTATTTTATTACTAACGCTTCGATAAATAAATCCCAGTGTCCTGTTTGCCTAATTACGAACATTTATGCACTGATTTTTTGGTTTTAGATTCTTACTAATCATAACTCCCAGATCCGTTTCCCAATCCGACTTCGCAATCTCAACACCATCTAGCTCGTATCTTGTAACTCTATCATCATTACCTAGCCTCAAAACTTTACATTTATCAGCATTAAACTGCATCTGTCAATCTTTTGACCATTTCAAAACCCTATTTAGATCGTCTTAAAGTGATAGTGAGTCTTTTTCTGTGAATATTTCCCTCCCGATTTTGTATCATCGGCAAATTTGCAAATATTGCTGTTCAAACCTGAATCTAAATCATTTATACATATTAAGAATAATAGAGGTCCCAGGACAGAACCTTGAGGCACTCCACTTAGAACATTTTCCCACTGACTTAACCCCCATTTATACTAATTCTTTGTTTCCTTTGGTATAGCCATAGCCTAACCCAACTTAATACAGCACCCCAATACCGTGAGCCACTATCTTTTTAATCAGTCTTTCATGTGGCACTGTATCAAAAGCTTTGCTAAAGTCAAGGTACACATCACAAACCTTATCACTATGCTGGAATAAAATGATAGCAAATTTGGTAATCATGAACGGCCGTTAGTAAAACAATGTTGTGAGTCATTAATATATGTTTTTCAAGATGAAGACGAATGGTATTTGCAATTATCGATTCAAGCAACTTTCTCACAATAGACCTTAAGCTAATTGGCCGATAGTTTGACGCAAATGATCTATCTCCTTTCTTGAAAATTGGTACCACATTAGCAACCTTCCACGACTCTGGCACTCTGCCTGACTAATTTATTAAATATGGTAGACAATGGCTCGCAAAGCTCCTCTGTGCATTCTTTAAGCAACATGGCAAACACTTCGTCCGGCCCTGGGGATTTGTTTGGCTTGAGTTTCACTATTTGTTTAATAATAGCCTTCCTGGTAACCGCTAAACTAGTCAACCTGTCCTCGTCCCCACCAACATAGACTTGTTCGGCTGAAGACATAATGTTAAGTTCCTCTTTAGTAAATACAGAGATAAAATATTAAAGGAATGAAAGGTCTGGAGGAGGCCAAAAGAAAAGGGAAGATCCGTAGGAGATCCAAGGAAGGGAAAGGTCTGTAGGAGGCCTAAAAGAATAGGCGGCACGTAGGAGGCTGAAGGCTGTGGCAAGATGGGACAGGAGGCGCAGGTAGTGGGTGGTAGGAAGCGCTAGGTGTCTGAGGCGCAGGTGGCGGAGAGGGGGGCTGGGTTGTGAGAGTTGCGATCAGGGTTCCAAGGAAGGGGCGATCGTAGGCTGCAGGAAGTGTACGGAGAAGGGGTGGCAGGTGGTGTACTGGGAGGGGGGGAAGGGAACGGCGAGTAGCGCCTGGTAGGGGTGGCAGGTGGTGTCGGGGGTGGGGTAATTGGTGTTGGGGTGGCAGATGATGTAGGAGAGGGGGGGGGGATTTCAGGTGGTGTACAGTGGGGGCTGCAAGGGTGCATCAGTGCCTGTGGGGCTACAGGTGTCTTGAAGGGGAGCAAGAGGAGGGGCTGCAGAAGGTGTAATGGTGGGGGCTACAGGTGTCCTGAAGGGGAGCAAGAGGAGGGGCTGCAAAAGGTGTACTGGTGGGGGCTACAAGTGTGCCAGTGGGGCTACAGAAGATATCGGTGGGGGCTGAAGGTGTACTAGTAAGGGGCTAGAGAAGGTGTACCGATTAGGGGCTATAAAAGCTGTATCGATGGCCGGGAGGGGGGACTACAAGAGCTGGTAAATTGACAGCAAACTACCGGTTGAGAGTGGCGACAGGTGTACTGCCTGGTTGAGAAAGGGGGGGGGAACAGTCAGAAGGTGTACAGATCTCGTGCTACACGAGGTATACCAGCTGATGGGAGGGGCTATACTACCGGAGGTATACCATAGGGTGGGTGGGGGGCAACAACCCCCCATGAGAGAGGGGGGGCCAGCTGACGGGATGTAAACAGAGAGCCTCGACTGCCGTGACGTCAGTTGCACCATGTCCAGCAGTGATGGCGCCCACTCGCTGAGGAGACACGCTCTCAGGTCTCCCAAGAAATCCAAGAAAGGCGACGACAGGAGTACCCCCAAGTCGCCCAACCTGAGCGTGCACACCAAGAACTTCTACATCGCCTCGTACCCGGTGGTGCTGGTCTTCAACCTCCTCCGTTCAGTGCTGTATCACATATTCTTACTCTTGAAAACGTTGGTCCGGGCGGGCAGCTACCTGGCCCAGGGCCGGACCGAGGCGCCACATTCAACTGGCCTCATCACCGAGCTGGATAGTGTGGGGGTGGAGGGTAGAGGAGGCTCGGGCCAGGTGGAAGAAGGCACTCAGGTGGACTTAAGTGTGTTAGAGATGCCGCCCAAGACCAATCCTGGGCCCGGAGACCCGCTCCTGGCCAAGCAGAAGCACCATCATCGCAAGGCTTTTGAGTACATCTCCAAGGCCCTCAAGATCGACGAGGAGAATGAAGGTAGGACTACTACATGCAGCTTGGCTAGTTGGGCTGGTGGAGGAGGAGCTGTGGCTCTGGGGTCCCGCCTCACCACCGTGCAAAAAAATTTTGTATTCCCGGGGAGAAAAATTACGTGTTCCACGCAAGACGGGCCATTGGCAAATTTTTGAACTTGTGCTACCCGACCCAACAAGTGCCAACTATCCCAAACCATACCAACCATCCCATCCCAAACCATCCCAACTCAACCCAACACATTCCTACCTAACTTATACCAACCATCCCACGCCAACCCAACTCATCCCATTCCAGCCCATCCCATCCAAACCCAATCCAAAACATCCAGTGTATAAATTGAACAGAACCCCATTCCAGGACATATTATTTATTTATTTATGCATATACAAGAATGTACATTGGGAATGTGAGGATACATAATATGGTAATTACAGTCTTGTAAAGCCACTAGCACGCGCAGCGTTTCGGGCAGGTCCTTAATCTAAGAAAATTTTAAGGAGGTAAATACTTGCAAAATTTATAGACAAAAAAATGATAACAGTTACATGAAATGAAAAAAAGAAGATGAGAGAAAATTGTAAGTACAGTAAATTAAAGCACATAGGTAGCTAAGATTGATTGCAATGACAGCTTGAATGGTAGTTGACAAAAATTGGTAGGCACAATACAGCATATGGCTAGCACATAAAAGAAGACAGCAATGAACACAATGATAAGGTTGTTTGATACTACATAAAAATTAGGAGATTGGGTAACACTAGGTACAGAGCAAATTTAAAGCTCAGTGTAGGAAACTAAGAAGATGAAATTAGGTACTTTTTGGTTTTGCATTTAAATAAGGCAAAAGTTTTACAGCTTTTCAATTCACTAGAGAGCGAGTTCCATAGACTAGGTCCCTTAATTTGCATAGAGTGTTTAAGTACTGTACAGTCATATCTACATTTTAAACTGTGGATGGCATTTTTCCTTTGCCACTTCATTTTGTAGCTCATTCCATCTGTTTATAATAATTAATGATTCATTGTGTCGGGGGGCAGGAAGCCCCAGTGTATTCATACACGTTTGGCTTTTATCGAGGTCCCCCCCCCCCCCCATGCTGAATTACTAACCCCAGCCCAGGATGCAACCCCACAACAAGCTGATTAACTCCTAAATACCTATTCACTGTTAGGTGAAAGGAAATGTGCTCGACCGTTTCTGTTCCGCCCGGCATTCGAACCTGAAATTCTCGATTGTTAATCGAGAATGAACCCGATTTTTCTGCCGGGACCCTCTGTTTACTATCCTGACGCTAACAAGAATTTTATAATGTCTCTGGCTCACTTGGGTATTTCGTTTCCATCTGTGCCCCCTTGTTGGTGTACCATTGATGCTAAGTATCAGGGACCTATATAGATTCATCAAGCAGTAATACATATCTTGATGAGAAAATAGATTTTTTAGAAAATTGTGGAGAGTGCCTCTGGGAACACCCAGTGCATAGGTTCGAATCCTCATCACAGCTCCTGTGGATGTCTTCATTATATATATTGTTATAACAATATAACAGGCCTTTATATCAACATTGTTATAACAATAACAACATTTGACTAGGAAGTTTTTTTTAGCCACCATAGACTGAGAAGATGTACAGGTTTGTAAGTAGATGCATAAATGCTTGTTGAAGCCAGGCCCTGTTGAGTTTGTGTGTAATTACCCAAGTGTAGGTACAGAATGAGAGCTGCACTTATGGTGTCACGACCTTCCAGTACTGTACTCTTTGTAATTTGACCTGTTAAAACAATTTTTTTTTTATTTACAAGTTCTTACATTCTTGTCCAGCCATTAGCACGCATAATGTTTCGGGCAAGTTTTTAATCCTATGTTTCCCGGAATACGACCCGCCAAATAGTTTAACAACCAGGTACCCATTTTACTGTTGGATAAACAGAGGCTACAGTTAAGGATTGATGCCCAGTAAATCCTTCCCGACCAGGATACAAACCCAGGCCAAAATACTCGCGAAATGCCAGACGAGTGTCTTACCGCTTCACCACAGACTCGGTTGTACTCACCCAATAGGCTCAGGAATCTGTACGCCAGTTGATTGACAGTTGAGAGGCGGGACCAAAGAGCCAGAGCTCAACCCCCCCGCAAACACAACTAGGTGAGTACAGGGACTGACACTGATGGTTTTGACCTCTACCACCTTCTCACTTTAACTGTGTGCGTGTGCACGGATCTTGGGCAACCCCCAAAAGCTTGTATGAATGTTAACAGACAGGTTTACTGTACTTTGAAATATACCTGTGATGATGGATGATTAACAAACTGCATCCACAGGTTTAGCCATGTTGCATTTCAGAATCAGGGCAGCCAATATGAAAGAAACTTTGGAATTTACCATTAACATTGTTAATGCTTTACTGTTTTACTGTTAATGTTTTACCATTAACATTACTAAATACTTTAGTAATGGTTTAAGGTTGCTTGTTGGAGGTCTGTTCAGCAAATATCATGCAGACTTTTTTGTCTTTTTTTAATATTAGCATGTTTCATATTACATGTTGAAATCTAAAAATTAATTACAGAATTTTTCATTTATATACATTATTTTATTTTTGTATTTATTAATTTTACATATTACAGCTGTTCCGCATTGTTAACCAACCTGTTACTGGTCGTACCCAATGGTGCTGAACCAACTATTGTATGACACACACACACTCACACGTCATCCATTCCTTCACACTTGACACTGGGTGCACTTGTTCTGGGATTCACTTGTTTTGTTCCATTATGTTTAATGAACTGCATTTGATTTTACCTATGTTGTATTTACAAAAGTATAAAAAATATATACAGTACTGTATAAGGTAAGGTAATATTACCGGTTATTGGACACCTGATTATTTACATTCACAGCAGACTAAAAGCGATTTATAGTTTTTGCCTAAACAGTCGTCTAACTCCTGGGTATCTAATTTTCTGCTTTGTGAACAAAAGGCATTAGATGGATGGAAAAAGGCCAAAATGCCTCGCTTGAGCTGAATACTAGCACCAGGCCAATTGTGGTGGCAGTGGGCTACCCAGACACATTGTTTGTTACCCATTATGCACCTTTTTAGGTGACGACCCATGTCATCCTACCGATTAGTTTAAGAACCATACATCTAATGTATTTAAAAATCAAATAAAATAAAATGTGACCCCCTTTCAATATTATGATCATTAAAGTATTTTTAAATTTTATAAGAATCATGGGAAATTGAATATTATAGTACTGTATTCATCTGGTTTTGTGTTACCGGTAGATACCTGGATTATAATTGTCAATTATTCCTGGATTGTAATTTTTATACCAAATTTTTTAATTTCTTTACCAGTAAAAATTATAGCAGATACCTGGATAAATTGGTGGGTAATTTCAATTACACACCAATTTTATTGAAGAGTAATTGAAAAGTCATTTGCACTTTTTTTTATTTTACTCCTGTGTCTGGCAGCCGTGTAGCTACGTATGATTTAAAATATAATCATGTCAGTACAGGGGATATCTTATTTATGTACATAAATATGATAAAAACTATTTTGTAAATCTACTGGTATGCAGTGCTTGGAAGTGCAGTACTGTATATGTATGGATAGGTTATATTATATGCATGCATTAAAGGTCCTGGTAGTAGTCGGGTTCGTTCTCGACTTAGTCGAGAATTTTGGGTTCGAATCCAGGGCAGGACAGAAATGGCTGGGCACATTTCGTACTGCCTAATGCATCTGTTCACCTAGCAGCAAGTAGGTACCCTGTACCTAGGAGTTAGTCAGCTTGTTGCATCCTGGTTGGGGTCAGTAGTTCGACCTGGGGGGTGGTGGGGGGCCTCGATATAATCCTAACTTGTATGAATACACTCTGGCTTCCTGTTCCCCGACACAATGAATTAATTATTTATGAGACATTGTATTGCTTGGATACAAAACTTTGAGGTGCTACACTACTTGGGTACAGAATATATTGGGAAAATAAAAACTTCATTGTGCAGCCACGTTCATGATTTTTTTTTTTATCTAAGCAGCACAGTGCCCCACAGGCAATCCTTACGTTAGGCCTTGATTATTTATTTAAACATTGAATTATTAATAAAAACAAAGCATATTTTTTCAGCATTGATGAATTGTATACAGTACAGCATAATTGAGAGGGGCAAGAAGTAAATTTTATTGAGGGTGAAATGTGGATCTTACCCAGTCGAAGAATTACCAGTTTGTTTGACCATATTTGTATGTATACAAGTCACTTGGCGTGAAATTGATGTTATTGTGATTTCTGTGTGTAATGAAGTAAGGGTGAAGATGTAGAACAGTGTGTTGATGGAGCCCGGGTGCATGTGGGAATTGTGTAAAACCCTGGTTTGTGTCTCGGAGAGACTGCAGGATCCATGTGAGATCAGTAGAACTCCTGGTTACAATTCTTTTAACCATGTCGTGGCACATTCGATTAAGGCATGTCTGGGATCCTCTCGGATGTAGGTTCAATACCTCATCACGGCCCTTGTGGATTTGTTCATTTGATGCATCACACTATTGTGATTTCTGCGTATAATCATTATAAAAACTTTTCTGGTTTGTCCAAATTCAATAATACGGAAGTTTATTTTCTAGAGGTCCATCACAACATTCAGTGTACCTGTATTTTCAACCATGTAGTTATTATAAGCACGTTCATGTTAGGAGGATGGGATGAGTTTTTGTATACCTCATCCAAATAGTACAGTGATAGATCTGTAAACAAATAGTGCAGTTCCCATGTGGACCTGTAAACAAATAGTGCAGTTCCCATGTGGACCTGTAAACAAATAGTGCAGTTCCCATGTGGACCTGTAAACAAATAGTGCAGTTCCCATGTGGACCTGTAAACAAATAGTGCAGTTTCCTATGGACCTGTAAACAAATAGTGCAGTTCCCTATGGATCTGTAAACAAATAGTGCAGTTCCCTTTGGACCTGTAAGCAAATAGTGCAGTTACCTATGAACCTGTAAACAAATAGTGTAGCTCCCTGTGGACCTGTAAACAAATAGTGCAGTTCCCTGTGGACCTGTAAACAAATAGTGCAGTTCCCTATGGACCTGTAAACAAATAGTGCAGTTCCCTATGGACCTGTAAACAAATAGTGCAGTTCCCTATGGACCTGTAAGCAAATAGTGCAGTTCCCTATGGACCTGTAAGCAAATAGTGCAGTTCCCTATGGACCTGTAAACAAATAGTGCATAGCCCAATGGATCTGTATTGAGTATACAAATAGTAGAGTACCCAGTGTACTTGTATACAAATACAGTACAGTAGTGCAGTGTCTGGGCCTTTATCTGCAAAGCTTAGGGTAGGTAGGTTAAGTGTTCATGATTTGGATAGTTCTACAGTTCCATGTAAAATGTCTCTTTCCAGTATGATCCTTTCCAAAACAGTGTAGAAGACTGTGACTTTGTTAGTCTAACCATTTTGGTCATACCTGTCAAGGTTAAACAGGTCGGGTCACATTTTCCTGTCAGCTTTTGGGAGAACGGAATTGGTAGGTCATCGTACATTTTACGAAATAGATTTAGCCCAAGAATTAAGTAATTCCTTCCTAATGCCTTAAACTATAACAAATTTCTAGCAATATGTTTTATACATTATAGTAATTTTTAAGATAATTCATTTTATATATTCTACAATACTGTGCTATTAATTAAATACTGTATATTTAATCTTCAATTAAGATTAAAATTCACATTCACAGTACAATTTGAGCTATATTATTTTATTGACCTTTTTAATGTCATGAAAATTGAGAAACTTCAATGCAGTCATATTTGTACAGAGGATATGTAAAAGCAAAAATGTGATAGACAGCGTGGGAAGTAATGTAGATGGGACATCTGCTCTCTTCCCTTTATTTTTGTATCTGTACTCTGAAGCACATACATAGTAGAAGGGAGGGATTGTACTTGTCTTGTATGCTCCCAGTACAGATAAATAAAGTCGTGTACAGATGATACTGAACTTGTGTATGCACAGGCGGCTCACATATTTACATTTACTACCTTATCCTCTGCTACACTATACAGTATAAGCTGGGCATATTTTTTTCCAAATCAGATGTTAAGAAAATAGCGTTTGAACTGTGAGTTGATTTAAAATACTGTATATCGGGTTGATCTTTGCATTCTGTAGAAGAAGGTTTTCAAATCTGACACATCATGGTTTGTGCTAAATTTATGGTCTTTTGGCATTAGGTAATGGAAGCTGTATCTGGACAGACACTGGTTACCAGACTTTAGTACAGGGGCAAGTACTAAAGTACAGGGGTTTAGTACATTGCCAAGTAAAATAAAAAGTGTAACACAGAAATAAATTACAAAAATGCCAGGATCTCGTTGAATATATATACTACGTACTCTCAAAACATATAAGTACATGAAATATATCTAATACAGAACTACAGATGCTGAATCACAATAACGTAGCTGAAGATATGATGACCAAACCACACGTCAGGAGATGGAGAATCGTCATCGTTTCTTCATCTTCTGATGTGTGGTTTGATCATCATAATAAAGAACTGATAGACTAAATATTACCTGTATAACATTAATTTTTTCCATGATTCAGTGTATGACACATGAAAATGAGTTATTTTTTAGTCAAATTAATGGGTTATATTTGATTTTATTTCTATTATAAACTTTATGATGATAGAAGATAGAAACCTAGAAAAGGTCATTATGGAAAATATGCAATGTATTCAGAAACCAGCACTAAAATCTCTCTCTCTTCTTATCCTGACACCAAAAATCATGTTTCTCCAAATCATTTGAAAATGGAGACATGAGGCAAACATGCCATGCTGTCTTGCATATTTTTATTGGTCAATGGTTCCCAAGAAATGACCCACTGATTATCAGTGTCCAGATACTAGTGTCAGGACACAAGAATCAGAATTATATCTTGCCAAACAATATGAAAATTACTGCTAAAGATTATACTACCTCTGCTACCATGTCCAGTAATATCAGATCTTAACACTCGGTGATTCCCTAAAAATGCGACCATCAAACATTGAGGTATATACTGTACCTGGTGCCAGAGTCTGACACCCCTGGAATGCAGTGTCTGGACACCCACCGGACTTACCATCCAGAAACCAGGACTTATTATGTTATTTTAGGAGTGTTGCCTAGTCTAATACATTACAATTAAACTGCATTTGGTGGTCGAGTCAACCAGGTTGTTAGATGCAGCTGCTTGCAGTCTGACATGTGAATCACAGCCCAGTTGATCAGGTATCCATTGGAAGGGTTTATCAAGTTCTCTTTTGAATATCTTGGAAGGCCAGCTAGTTGTACTTCTTATATTCAGAGAGTGTTAAAAAGTTTTAGGCCCTTAATGATGATAGAATTGTCTTAATGTTGCACCTTTGCTTTTCAACAAGGCTACTAGTGAAATTCCCTTATAGGTGGGTTGTGTGTGCAACGTTGTCTGGAAACAAGTGGCAGTGTGTCTGTTTACTTCACTTATGGCGTATTATTCCATAAGTTATTATGGAATATGAAACCATAATTCCTGACACCACAATATTTTAGTTAAGTTACATCTCTGTGGATATTGTATGCTCTGCAACCATTCACAATGTATTAATAAACACATTGAGGAGAAAATCCACAGGAGCCGTGATAAGGATTCGAACCTATGCACTGGGTATTCCCAGACGCATGCTCTGAGCGATTAGGCCACAACATGGTCAAAAGACTTGCAGCCTAGGGTTCTCCTGATCCCACAAGGATGCCCGAGGCTTCCACTGAAGACGAACTAGGATTTCACACAATTCCCCCAAAGTTGAAATTCTTTTGACCATGTCATGGCCTAGTCGTTTAGAGCGTGCATCTGGTAATACCCAGCACATAGATCCTCATCACAGCTCCTGTGGATTTTCTCATTGATACACTTATATCACGTTCCAGTACAGTAGCACCTTGGTTTTCAAATTTAATCCGTTCCCTGAGACGGCTCGTAAACCGAAACAAATTTTCCCCATAAGAACTACAGTACAGTACTGTACTTTAATGTAAATTGAATTAATCTGTTCCACACTCTCAAAAATATTAACTTCAAAATATACTTCATACATAATACACACACACATTTTGTGCTATAGTATATACAAGTTATAGCTTACCTTTATTGATGACTCTTGTTGGTGTATGGAAGACGGTGAGGAAGAGAGGTGTTAGTGTTTGGAAGGGGAGTCCCCCCTTCCATTATAACATCAGGTAATGATTACTTTTTTGGGATACTCTCTCTCCCACGTTTTGCAGGCATACCACTAGGACCTGGTTTTGGCTCGCTGCTTGTCATACAATGCCATGTGGCATTGTTAAAGGGCTTGGTTTTCAGAGATTGTTTTAATTCAGCAGATAAATGATATTTATTACAGTACTGTATATTCATAATACAGCAAAGTGATAGTAAAGACAGTCAAGTAAATCATAGTTAGGCCTATTGAGATTATTCCTTGGAACCACATAATATACCACTGTATGCTGTATACAGATACAGTACCAAAATGCATATGCTAATGATTAATATCATTTAACGTTTAAATAATTTTAGCCTAAAGTAACTTTGCTCGTTTGTCCTGTATAACAATACTAGTTAAGTTGTAAGTCACTGGCCCAAATCTGTAACTACTAAAGTGTAGTTATAGGATGAGAGGCTACACTCTTGGTGTTCCATTTTCCATGTAATCTGTCATATGACCCTGAAACTAAGTGATGGTTTTAGCATCTACCACCACCTCACTTCTAATGTTCCAACCATCTGCAACTGCTTGCAGAAGAAAATATGTGTAACTTGTGTTTATAGGAAGCAAGACCAAGCTCTCCCATAATGGCCGAGTAGGTTAAGGGGAAGCATCTGGGAGTCACAAGAATGCTGGGTCAAATCCCCCACACTGCTTCAAATGATTTTGTTATTGATATATCACACCATTGTGATTTTTGTGTGTTGTGAAGGGTTTGTTCTCAGAGGTTTTGGGGTCTGACGGCTAAGCGGACAGCGCTCGGGATTCATAGTCCTAAGGTTCCGGTTCGATCCCTGGTGGAGGCGGAAACAAGTGGTCAGAGTTTCTTTCACCCTGATGTCCTTATTCACCTAGCAGTAAATAGGTACCAGGGAGTTAGACAGCTGTTTAGGGCTGCTTCCTGGGGATGTGTAACAAAAAGGAGACCTGGTCGAGGACTGGTCCGCGGGGACACTAAGCCCAGAAATCATCTCGAGGGGAACCTCAAGATAGATATCAACATTCCAGTGCTTTGTTGTACTTCCTCTTGATGCTATGAATTGAACCCGCTTCCATACTCCTCCACCCTTAGGCAAATCTGGGCAAATAACTTTGATGTAACAATGAATCAATGTTGAAAACATGTTACTGGAGCATGTTTTGCTAGCTGAGATACTTCCACCTCGAGCTCATCACATCTGTTTACCACCTTTACTGTAAACTGCACTCCCACACGTCACCTGTCATTCACAGTAGCACCACCTCATACGATCAGGACCTGGTGTGTGTGTGTGTGTGTGTGTGTGTGTGTGTGTGTGTGTGTGTGAGAGAGACTAAAGTACAGTATTGCAATACTGTATTTGTAGTCTCCTCAATAGGCTTTAAACCACACTAACATACTGGCACTAAGGTCACATGAACGGTGTAAATCATCTATTCTTGACAAATCCACAAAGACATTTCCTTACACTTTGATGCCTCTGTTCACCTTGCAGTAAATAGGTAACTGTGACTTAGGCAGTTATTGTGGGTTGCATTCTGGGGAAAGTTAGTAGTTGACCTTGTACCTAATGCTTCTGTTCACCTAAACTAGCAATAAGAAGGTACCAGGAAGTTAAGCAACTGTTTTGGATTGCATCTTAGGGAAGGTCAGTTGTTGGCCTAGCTCTAGTGGGATCTTGATAAGCCTAACAGGTTTCGTTTCCTTTAAAATGTGAAAGAAGGATGTACTCACCTAGTTGTACTCACCTAGTTGTGTTTGCGGGGGTTGAGCTCTGGCTCTTTGGTCCCGCCTCTCAACCGTCAATCAACAGGTGTACAGATTCCTGAGCCTATCGGGCTCTGTCATATCTACACTTGAAACTGTGTATGGAGTCAGCCTCCACCACATCACTTGTTATTGTGCAAGAATGTGTGCGCGCGCATGTTTGCACGCACACGAGATAAAAACTTCCTCTAGCCTTCAAGATTAGATTCATAAATAGCGCTTAAAAATAAAAAAAAATCATATTTTCAGGGTTAAGATCCAATCCAGGAACCACATCCTTCCGCAAACACCCTTATGTCCATCAGCGAACTGCTCGTGGCCTTGTATGTGACTGTTGCCTTCCTTCTCTAACATCTACCACCTCTACGTCACGCTTGTTAACTTACTGCATTGGTATTTGCTACTAGTCATTGTCCAGGTACTATGTTCACCTACCACTTCTGGGAGTTGTTTCACTCCCTAAGCCCGGGAGGATATTCCCACTTGTGGATATTCCTATCCCGGCCCACTTGTGGATATTCCCAGCCCTGTTCTCTCGGAACGTTCGTAACGTCATGTAACTGACGAATTATATTACCTAACCTAAGCCAACCTAGCACCCACGAATTGAAAACGGTACATCACGTTAATTTTTGCCGGCCGCTGTGATTTTTAGTATCAGTAGTTTTTGGCCTTGGGGGGGGGGGGAGGGGAAATTTATACGTCAAAATGTGTTGTTCAAGACGACGAGTTTATATCCACTACAACCTGGCTAGTCCAGCACTGCTTGTAGGAACTTTTGCGCATAAATGTTTTTATAGTGGTGGGGAAGAAGTTTGTTATATACTTAGAGGCATGCTTTCCTGCGCATCGACAGAACTCTACTGGTGTTGGCATCACAGGAAACATATTGCTTGGCGCACATGCCAAGCATTCAGTAAGTGAACAGTAATTCATCTCTCGCCTCATCTTCCCTCGTACCTTAAAGATATAGATGTTTAACCCGGGGCGGGTGGCCGGTGATTAGAATCACTTTGCCCTAAGAAACCAGCAGCTATATAGGTGAGGTCGGATGTGAAGCCTTTATTTTTAAATTAAAGTATTAATTGTATTCATTAATGTAGGGAGAGAATTTTTCACCGTGAAAATCAACGTATTTGAGAAAATTTCATTTTCATGATAATTACATGTCCGTGCTGTGTGATTATCGCCTCAAGCTGTAGCTTTCAAAATTTAATTATTTTAATACGGGTAATTAACAAAAATAGAGAAATTGAAGGATTGGACGGCAGTATTAAGTTTGTAGCCTATTGAATCAAATCAATCAAATCAACGCGAGGCATCGAATAAATTTGTCTTAATTTCATAACAAGCCGTTAAACAAGTACCTGGTTGATGGGGCTCTGGCAGTTGTTCTACTCCCCAAGCCCGGCCCGAGGCCAGGCGCGACTTGTGAGAGTTTGGTCCACCAGGCTGTTGCTTGGAGCGGCCCGCAGGCCCACATATACCTGGTTGATGGGGTTCTGGGAGTTCTTCTACTCCCCAAGCCCGGCCCGAGGCTAGGCTTGACTTGTGAGAGTTTGGTCCACCAGGCTGTTGCTTGGAGCGGCCCGCAGGCCCACATATACCTGGTTGATGGGGTTCTGGGAGTTGTTCTACTCCCCAAGCCCGGCCCGAGGCCAGACTTGACTTGTGAGAGTTTGGTCCACCAGGCTGTTGCTTGGAGCGGCCCGCAGGCCCACATATACCTGGTTGATGGGGTTCTGGCAGTTGTTCTACTGCCCAAGCTCGGCCCGAGGCCAGGCTTGACTTGTGAGAGTTTGGTCCACCAGGCTGTTGCTTGGAGCGGCCCGCAGGCCCACATATACCTGCTTGATGGGGTTCTGGGAGTTGTTCTACTCCCCAAGCCCGGCCCGAGGCCAGGCTTGACTTGTGAGAGTTTGGTCCACCAGGCTGTTGCTTGGAGCGGCCCGCAGGCCCACATATACCTGGTTGATGGGGTTCTGGGAGTTCTTCTACTCCCCAAGCCCGGCCCGAGGCCAGGCTTGACTTGTGAGAGTTTGGTCCACCAGGCTGTTGCTTGGAGCGGCCCGCAGGCCCACATATACCTGGTTGATGGGGTTCTGGGAGTTCTTCTACTCCCCAAGCCCGGCCCGAGGCCAGGCTTGACTTGTGAGAGTTTGGTCCACCAGGCTGTTGCTTGGAGCGGCCCGCAGGCCCACATATACCTGGTTGATGGGGTTCTGGGAGTTCTTCTACTCCCCAAGCCCGGCCCGAGGCCAGGCTTGACTTGTGAGAGTTTGGTCCACCAGGCTGTTGCTTGGAGCGGCCCGCAGGCCCTCATATACCTGGTTGATGGGGTTCTGGGAGTTCTTCTACTCCCCAAGCCCGGCCCGAGGCCAGGCTTGACTTGTGAGAGTTTGGTCCACCAGGCTGTTGCTTGGAGCGGCCCGCAGGCCCACATATACCTGGTTGATGGGGTTCTGGGAGTTCTTCTACTCCCCAAGCCCGGCCCGAGGCCAGGCTTGACTTGTGAGAGTTTGGTCCACCAGGCTGTTGCTTGGAGCGGCCCGCAGGCCCACATATACCTGGTTGATGGGGTTCTGGGAGTTCTTCTACTCCCCAAGCCCGGCCCGAGGCCAGGCTTGACTTGTGAGAGTTTGGTCCACCAGGCTGTTGCTTGGAGCGGCCCGCAGGCCCACATATACCTGGTTGATGGGGTTCTGGGAGTTCTTCTACTCCCCAAGCCCGGCCCGAGGCCAGGCTTGACTTGTGAGAGTTTGGTCCACCAGGCTGTTGCTTGGAGCGGCCCGCAGGCCCTCATATACCTGGTTGATGGGGTTCTGGGAGTTCTTCTACTCCCCAAGCCCGGCCCGAGGCCAGGCTTGACTTGTGAGAGTTTGGTCCACCAGGCTGTTGCTTGGAGCGGCCCGCAGGCCCACATACCCACCACAGCCCGGTTGGTCCGGCATTCATATGAAGAAAACCATCTAGTTTACCTACCAGCCAGTATATACATCTCAATCATTGGGGCCTTTTGTTACATATACTTAATTGATGAGCTCCGAAGCACCAGAAGAGTGTTTATAACAACACTTGGCTGGGAACTTTGTGCTCGTAAGGTGTTTAATAATTAAATAATTATGAATTAAATACATGTGAATAAAGCCGCAAAACCTGGAGAAATACACGTACTTGCGTGTTGAATCCTGACTCAGGATGAGTAGTGACATACTGATTTGCTTTGTTGGGGTTTGTGTGTGTATTTAGTGTTAGTTTACCATGTTATAGGGCTATAACATGGTGGACATTAATTTGGAAAACTATATTAAATAACTGAAACTGCTAGCAGCAAATGGGAAAATAATATAAATATTTCATTTACATTTTGGAAATGACAAGTTTACTCAGAATTAGAAGTTCCACCACTATTATTTAACCTGTCTTCTAATGCACCACAATTTTGAAGATATCGTTTAGTCGAAATTCCGCTAACTAGTGAAGATAGAAACACAATATTGAGGCCTTCACCTGCCACAGTCAGCCCGTCCTCATAAACAAAGCCAAATACTCAGCCGCCAAACCCCAGCTGTTTATGAATGGAAAACAGTTTACACACGACTCACAACTGCTGACGTCCGAACACTTCCGGAACAAGTGCTTCACTGACAGCTGTTCGAACCACAATGTTATAAATGTTTCACCCACGTACCTCAAATACAAATAATCGCCAACAGAACCTAAACACGTCTAACTTTACATATCAATTTAATGTATAATAAAATTAATCTATATACGAGAACAAACCAATTTTGAATACACGGTGTGTTAATATTGATGAATGCGTTTGGGGAGGACAGCCGCTGCTTTAACCAGCCTAGTGTGAGCACGGTTGCCACAGTAGGTTAGGTGGGTTGCGTAAGCTCATACGCTTCTGGTTTGGTAAAAAGCACTTCACATTTCACGCATGTCACAAATCATGAGAATGGCCTTGGGTCAGGATTCATAAAAAAAAAAAATCACACAGCCACTTACGAAACCTGTACATCTTTTCCACAGTCATGTGGGCTTTGTTTACATTTATTAATCAGATTGCAAGCTTGGGAACTTCACAACCCAAGGTTATTATTGTCATAAACAACCTCGCAGCGCTTCGGAGTCCATAACCTGCTCCAATATGCGAGGGTAGAAATAGCCTAAGCTATTCTATCCTTTTTTATTTCTCAGTAAACTTACTTCAACTGTTCAGTAAATGTAAACACAGCCGCCATGACTGAGGAAATTTGTACATGTTTCATAAGTTGTTGCGTAAGTGCAATGCTCGATGTTCCCACAGGTGGGAAATTAACGTTGCAATTAGTTCATAGTTACAGGCGCTTGTGGAATGACTAGCCTAGTGCCGTGACTAGCCTAGTGTCGTGACTAGCCTGGTGCCCGTGACTAGCCTAGTGCCCGTGACTAGCCTGGTGCCCGTGACTAGCCTAGTGCCGTGACTAGCCTAGTGTCGTGACTAGCCTGGTGCCCGTGACTAGCCTAGTGCCCGTGACTAGCCTAGTGCCGTGACTAGCCTGGTGCCCGTGACTAGCCTGGTGCCCGTGACTAGCCTGGTGCCCGTGACTAGCCTGGTGCCCGTGACTAGCCTGGTGCCCGTGACTAGCCTGGTGCCCGTGACTAGCCTAGTGGCCGTGACTAGCCTAGTGCCCGTGACTAGCCTAGTGCCCGTGACTAGCCTAGTGTCGTGACTAGCCTAGTGTCGTGACTAGCCTAGTGTCGTGACTAGCCTAGTGTCGTGACTAGCCTAGTGCCGTGACTAGCCTAGTGCCCGTGACTAGCCTAGTGTCGTGACTAGCCTAGTGTCCGTGACTAGCCTGGTGCCGTGACTAGCCTAGTGTCGTGACTAGCCTAGTGTCGTGACTAGCCTGGTGTCGTGACTAGCCTGGTGCCGTGACTAGCCTGGTGCCGTGACTAGCCTGGTGTCGTGACTAGCCTGGTGTCGTGACTAGCCTAGTGTCGTGACTAGCCTAGTGCCCGTGACTAGCCTAGTGTCGTGACTAGCCTAGTGCCCGTGACTAGCCTAGTGTCGTGACTAGCCTAGTGCCCGTGACTAGCCTAGTGTCGTGACTAGCCTAGTGCCCGTGACTAGCCTAGTGCCCGTGACTAGCCTAGTGTCGTGACTAGCCTAGTGTCGTGACTAGCCTAGTGCCGTGACTAGCCTGGTGTCGTGACTAGCCTAGTGCCCGTGACTAGCCTAGTGCCCGTGACTAGCCTAGTGCCCGTGACTAGCCTAGTGCCCGTGACTAGCCTAGTGCCCGTGACTAGCCTAGTGCCCGTGACTAGCCTGGTGCCCGTGACTAGCCTAGTGCCCGTGACTAGCCTAGTGCCGTAGGGAAATGTGTGTCGCTAGATTCCTATCGCAGCGCCATAGGAATCGTTGGTCGTTGTGATCCAACCACGGGCCTCTCAGTGCATGGCATTTTGTGCGGAATCGGTCAGGTCATTAACAAATGCGACACATTAGTAACCACGTATTATTGACGATTTCTATGCATTGACTTCGATAGGTTAGGTGGGTTCCTTGGGTTGTTCGTTTCTGGGTACGCAAAACAGTTTAATTTTTAATTTTTCTGGTTAGGCGAAACAGTTGCATTTCTTACGGAGTAGCAAATTGAGAGAAGGGAGTGCGGAGTGCTTGTTCGCACACGTCGCATGAGACGTAGTTAAGCTTAGGAGACCATCGCGTTATTGACAGTAAAGAGTCGAGTCAGTTCTCGTGATTTAACAAGCGTCCAGTTCGTAGCGGTTCATACATACACAACCGCTTCTGTCACAACGATACGGAAGGAAATGCAGAATAGAACCAGTGAAGAACAGAGGTGCCATAGGCACAATCAGAGAACACTGGATAAACATCAGAGGTCCGCGGTTGTTCAACGTCCTCCCAGCGACTATAAGAAATATTGCCGCAACAACTGTGGACATCTTCAAGAGAGAAAACTAGATTGTTTTCTTTAGGAAGTGCCGGACCAACCGGGCTGTGGTGGTGGGTATGTGGGCCTGCGGGCCGCTCCAAGCAACAGCCTGGTGGACCAAACTCTCACATGTCGAGCCTGGCCTCGGGCCGGGCTCGGGGAGTAGAAGATACCCCAGAACCCCATCAACCAGGTATGCCCCGGGGGATTAAACCCGGGTCACAGTGTTGTGAGCCGAGGACGTAGACCACTGTGCTATAGGACTCTATCGTGACAGGTTTCATCTCAATGTCTGCAGCGTCCAGTCACTTGACTGGCCAGTCGGCACATCGACGGCCTCGCTTTTCACAGGCCGGTGTTCGATCCCCTATGGTCCCAGTAGATGGGCCACGCGCCTTCACACTTTTCCCCTATCTCAGCTGCTATCTTGCCCTCGTATCCCAGCTGCTATCTTGCCCTCGTATCCCAGCTGCTATCTTGCCCTCGTATCCCAGCTGCTATCTTGCCCTCGTATCCCAGCTGCTATCTTGCCCTCGTATCCCAGCTGCTATCCTGCCCTCGTATCCCAGCTGCTATCCTGCCCTCGTATCCCAGCTGCTATCCTGCCCTCGTATCCCAGCTGCTATCCTGCCCTCGTATCCCAGCTGCTATCCTGCCCTCGTATCCCAGCTGCTATCCTGCCCTCGTATCCCAGCTGCTATCCTGCCTTCATATCCCAGCTGCTATCCCATCCTCATATCTCAGCTGCTATCCCGTCCTCATATCCCAGCTGCTATCCCGTCCTCATATCCCAGCTGCTATCCCGTCCTCATATCCCAGCTGCTATCCCGTCCTCATATCCCAGCTGCTATCCCGTCCTCATATCCCAGCTGCTATCCCGTCCTCATATCCCAGCTGCTATCCCGTCCTCATATCCCAGCTGCTATCCCGTCCTCATATCCCAGCTGCTATCCTGTCCTCATATCCCAGCTGCTATCCCGTCCTCATATCCCAGCTGCTATCCTGTCCTCATATCCCAGCTGCTATCCCGTCCTCATATCCCAGCTGCTATCCTATCCTCATATCCCAGCTGCTATCCTGTCCTCATATCCCAGCTGCTATCCTGCCTTCATATCCCAGCTGCTATCCTGTCCTCATATCCCAGCTGCTATCCTATCCTCATATCCCAGCTGCTATCCTGTCCTCATATCCCAGCTGCTATCCTGTCCTCATATCCCAGCTGCTATCCTGTCCTCATATCCCAGCTGCTATCCTGTCCTCATATCCCAGCTGCTATCCTGTCCTCATATCCCAGCTGCTATCCTGTCCTCATATCCCAGCTGCTATCCTGTCCTCATATCCCAGCTGCTATCCTGCCTTCATATCCCAGCTGCTATCCTGTCCTCATATCCCAGCTGCTATCCTGCCCTCATATCCCAGCTGCTATCCTGTCCTCATATCCCAACTGCTATCCTGTCCTCATATCCCATCCATGTCCCTTACAGTTACCGTGGCTTAGCACTCGTAATTTAATTTCTTCGGCCAGCCTTTAACAAAAAAAAATTGAGAGCCTAAAAAGTTGACAAGTTATAATGGTGGCCCAAAAGTTTCTAGCTTAGGCACTATTGAGTCGAGGAATGGCAGTTGGCGCTCGTTGGTGCCAGTGGTACAGTTGTTAGGCGGTCTGTTCGTGTTCGTGTTACGAACGCTGTGTAAAGGGTGGTTATCAGGGGAGGGGATTGGCCAGTGTTGGCTATATAGCACCTGGAGGGACTGTGAGGGCAAGGAGCTGGGATATGGGGGACAAGGAGAGCTGGGATATGGGGGACAAGGAGCTGGGATATGGGGGACAAGGAGCTGGGGTATGGGGATAAGGAGCTGGGATACGAGGACAAGGAGAGCTGGGATACGAGGACAAGGAGAGCTGGGATGCGAGGACAAGGAGAGCTGGGATGCGAGGACAAGGAGCTGGGATGCGAGGACAAGGAGCTGGGATGCGAGGTCAAGGAGCTGGGATGCGAGGTCAAGGAGCTGGGATGCGAGGTCAAGGAGCTGGGATGCGAGGTCAAGGAGCTGGGATACGAGGACAAGGAGAGCTGGGATACGAGGACAAGGAGAGCTGGGATACGAGGACAAGGAGAGCTGGGATACGAGGACAAGGAGAGCTGGGATACGAGGACAAGGAGAGCTGGGATACGAGGACAAGGAGAGCTGGGATACGAGGTCAAGGAGAGCTGGGATACGAGGTCAAGGAGAGCTGGGATACGAGGTCAAGGAGAGCTGGGATACGAGGTCAAGGAGAGCTGGGATACGAGGTCAAGGAGAGCTGGGATACGAGGTCAAGGAGAGCTGGGATACGAGGTCAAGGAGAGCTGGGATACGAGTTCAAGGAGAGCTGGGATACGAGTTCAAGGAGAGCTGGGATACGAGGTCAAGGAGAGCTGGGATACGAGGTCAAGGAGAGCTGGGATACGAGGTCAAGGAGAGCTGGGATACGAGGATAAGGAGAGCTGGGATACGAGGACAAGGAGAGCTGGGATACGAGGACAAGGAGAGCTGGGATACGAGGACAAGGAGAGCTGGGATACGAGGACAAGGAGAGCTGGGATACGAGGACAAGGAGAGCTGGGATACGAGGACAAGGAGAGCTGGGATACGAGGACAAGGAGAGCTGGGATACGAGGACAAGGAGAGCTGGGATACGAGGACAAGGAGAGCTGGGATACGAGGACAAGGAGAGCTGGGATACGAGGACAAGGAGAGCTGGGATACGAGGACAAGGAGAGCTGGGATACGAGGACAAGGAGAGCTGGGATACGAGGACAAGGAGCTGGGATACGAGGACAAGGAGAGCTGGGATACGAGGACAAGGAGCTGGGATACGAGGACAGATAGCTGGGATACGAGGACAAGGAGCTGGGGTACGAGGTCAAGGAGCTGGGATACGAGGACAGAGCTGGGGTACGAGGACAAGGAGCTGGGGTACGAGGACAAGGAGCTGGGGTACGAGGTCAAGGAGCTGGGATACGAGGACAGAGAGCTGGGATACGAGGTCAAGCAGCTGGGATACGAGGTCAAGGAGCTGGGATACGAGGTCAAGGAGCTGGCATACGAGGACAGAGAGCTGGGATACGAGGACAAGGAGCTGGGGTACGAGGTCAAGGAGCTGGGGTACGAGGTCAAGGAGCTGGGATACGAGGACAGCTGGGGTACGAGGACAAGGAGAACTGGGGTACGAGGACAGAGAGCTGGGATACGAGGACAGAGAGCTGGGATACGAGGACAGAGAGCTGGGACAGGAGGAAGACTACCCATCCACTTGCAAGTGGATGTTGCAGCCACTTTGTTGCAGCCACAAAGGTTCAGCTGTAGTATTGTTAAGCCTGACAATGAGGGTAATTAACCCGTCTGGGATCGTCACACACACATAAGTAGGTGTGAGGAGGAAGATCACAAGGACGTGGGTTAAGGTCTTTGTGTCGCACGGGGGGCGGGGGGTTGTTTACATCATTGGTGATCGCGGGTCAGATTCACGAAGCAGTTACGCCAGCACTTACGAACCTGTATATCTTTTCTCAATCTTTGGCGGCTCTGTTTACAATTATTAAACAGTTAATGAGCTCCGAAGCACCAGGAGGCTGTTTATAATAACAACAACAGTTGATTGGGAAGATTTCATGCTTGTAAACTGTTTAATAAATGTAACCAAAGCCGTCAAACATTGAGGAAAGATGTACTTGTAAGATGTACGAGAGATGGGACGCCTAGGCATCCCTCTCTCTCTCCACAGCATTTCTGCCTCCAATATTTGATGTTCCTGGCGGCTTTACCGTTAATGTGCCGTCCCGGCCCCTTACCTGCTTGATACCTGGTTGATGGGGTTCTGGGAGTTGTTCTACTGCCCAAGCCCGGCCCGAGGCCAGGCTTGACTTGAGAGAGTTTGGTCCACCAGGCTGTTGCTTGGAGCGGCCCGCAGGCCCACATATACCTGGTTGATGGGGTTCTGGGAGTTGTTCTACTCCCCAAGCCCGGCCCGAGGCCAGGCTTGACTTGTGAGAGTTTGGTCCACCAGGCTGTTGCTTGGAGCGGCCCGCAGGCCCACATATACCTGGTTGATGGGGTTCTGGGAGTTGTTCTACTGCCCAAGCCCGGCCCGAGGCCAGGCTTGACTTGTGAGAGTTTGGTCCACCAGGCTGTTGCTTGGAGCGGCCCGCAGGCCCACATATACCTGGTTGATGGGGTTCTGGGAGTTGTTCTACTGCCCAAGCCCGGCCCGAGGCCAGACTTGACTTGTGAGAGTTTGGTCCACCAGGCTGTTACTTGGAGCGGCCCGCAGGCCCACATATACCTGGTTGATGGGGTTCTGGGAGTTGTTCTACTCCCCAAGCCCGGCCCGAGGCCAGGCTTGACTTGTGAGAGTTTGGTCCACCAGGCTGTTGCTTGGAGCGGCCCGCAGGCCCACATATACCTGGTTGATGGGGTTCTGGGAGTTGTTCTACTCCCCAAGCCCGGCCCGAGGCCAGGCTTGACTTGTGAGAGTTTGGTCCACCAGGCTGTTGCTTGGAGCGGCCCGCAGGCCCACATACCCACCACAGCCCGGTTGGTCCGGCACTCCTTGGAGGAAACAATCTAGTTTTCTCTTGAAGATGTCCACGGTTGTTCCGGCAATATTTCTGATGCTCGCTGGGAGGACGTTGAACAACCGCGGACCTCTGATGTTTATACAGTGTTCTCTGATTGTGCCTATGGCACCTCTGCTCTTCACTGGTTCTATTCTGCATTTTCTTCCATATCCTTCTCTTCCTACTACGTACAATATCCGATTGTTCTACCTAAACCAGAAACGTAAACTATCCAACTGGTTCGCATAGCCAAGGAACGCAAAAAAGGTACCTGTTTTACCTATCCAGCAACGTACAAACCCAAGCAACCTTCCATACCCATCAAAGCCTTTGTTGAAGACAGTATTTTTGTGATTTTTATCCTCTATGTAAACCTTGAGAATTGGATACCGTGTGGCCTCGTAGCCTGGTGGATAGCGCGCAGGACTCGTAATTCTGTGGCGCGGGTTCGATTCCCGCACGAGGCAGAAACAAATGGGCAAAAGTTTCTTTCACCCTGAATGCCCCTGTTACCTAGCAGTAAATAGGTACCTGGGAGTTAGTCAGCTGTCACGGGCTGCTTCCTGGGGGTGGAGGCCTGGTCGAGGACCGGGCCGCGGGGACACTAAAGCCCCGAAATCATCTCAAGATAACCTCAAGATATAATCTCTCACGATTGACGGATGTACCTAACTAGTCATTGTCTTGATGAGGGCGGTCTCCCCCTCCCCCCCCCCCCTTGCGTTCACCACCTTCGCGTTCTCACGTGGGACTGGCAAGGTCCCACGTGAGAAAGTTCAAGGTCGGCCAGTATACCTATAGTGGAAGTTTCGGTCCAGGTTCCGTAGATTTCTTTACTGACCGTGGAGCGCCAGGATTCAACGGAGACAAATTGCTGACGCCCAAAAACTGTCCACGGTAGCCATCTTGAGGTTATCTTGAGATGATTTCGGGGCTTTAGTGTCCCCGCGGCCCGGTCCTCGACCAGCCCTCCACCCCCCAGGAAGCAGCCCGTGACAGCTGACTAACTCCCATGTACCTATTTTACTGCCATAGTACCTATGGCTACCGTGGGAAGTACCCATGGCAAACTGTCGAGATACCATTTAATTTTTGACGTTTCAGGTTAGGTAAAAGCACTTCATATGTGACGCTTGTCAAATGTTTAAAGCCAGCTGGGGAGGGAGGCGACGGCTGTTAGCCTGGGGCCAGATTCACGAAGCAGTTACGCAAGCACTTACGAACCTGGGGCCAGATTCACGAAGCAGTTACGCAAGCACTTTCGAACGTGTACATCTTTCCTCAATCTTTGACGACTTTGGTTACATTTATTAAACAGTTTACAAGCATGAAAACTTGCCAATCAACTGTTGTTATTGTTATAAACAGCCTCCTGGTGCTTCGGAGCTCATTAACTGTTTAATAATTGTAAACAAAGCCGCCAAAGATGGAGAAAAGATGGACAACCTCGTAAGTGCTGGCGTAACTGCTTCGGGAATCTGGCTCCTGGGTAATTATGAACCGGCAGCTGACGCCGGTTCCACCCGGCTGTCGGTCGAAGCTACCGGTTCCACCCGGCTGTCGGTCGAAGCCACCGGTTCCACCCGGCTGTCGGTCGAAGCTACCGGTTCCTCCCGGCTGTTGGTCGAAGCTACCGGTTCCACCCGGCTGTTGGTCGAAGCTACCGGTTCCACCCGGCTGTCGGTTGAAGCTACCAGTTCCACCCGGCTGTCGGTCGAAGCCACCGGTTCCACTCGGCTGTCGGTCGAAGCCACCGGTTCCACCTGGCTGTCGGTTGAAGCTACCGGTTCCTCCCGGCTGTCGGTCGAAGCTATCGGTTCCTCCCGGCTGTCGGTCGAAGCTACCGGTTCCTCCCGGCTGTTGGTCGAAGCTACCGGTTCCACCCGGCTGTTGGTCGAAGCTACCGGTTCCACCTGGCTGTCGGTCTAAGCCACCGGTTCCACCCAGCTGTCGGTCGAAGCCACCGGTTCCACCCGGCTGTCGGTCGAAGCCACCGGTTCCACCCGGCTGTCGGTCGAAGCTACCGGTTCCAGGAACGACTACTGGTTGGCAGTGGTCGAGGCGTCAGGAAGGCGTGCTGGAAGCGTGCCAGGATGGTGTTGAGAGTGACTTGAGTTGCTGAACTGTGTTGTTAAGGAGGCCGGGCCGTACACCGTGCTCGGTACCCCTGTCAGGTCTTGAGTTGACACCTGTCATCTTATATCTTGCTGGCCGGCTGGTGTTGTACCTCGGTGTCTCGCTACCGTCTTCAAGCACCACCAGGATGATCGCTGGAGGGGGAGTGATCTTCCAGGATGATCGCTGGAGGGGGAGTGATCTTCCAGGATGATCGCTGGAGGGGGAGTGATCTTCCAGGATGATCGCTGGAGGGGGAGTGATCTTCCAGGATGATCGCAGGAGGGGGAGTGATCTTCCAGGATGATCCCTGCTGGGAGAGTGATCTTCCAGGATGATCCCTGCTGGGAGAGTGATCTTCCAGGATGATCCCTGCTGGGAGAGTGATCTTCCAGGATGATCCCTGCTGGGAGAGTGATCTTCCTAGGCTAGCAGGCCAGTAAGATCCCTGTGGCAGCAGGCAAGTGTAGGCCAGGTGTAGTCAGTGTCTGGTGTCGAGGGTGTAGCTGCCGCACGTGTAACAACACCTGTTATCTCCCGACAAGATAACGTTATCACCACTTCTTTACCTCTTGACTTAGTGTGGGCTCACCGCCTTACTTTCGTCACTCCGTAAGAAATGCTACTGTTTGCAGGCGATGAGTCACAATAACGTGGCTGAAGTATGTTGACCAGATTAATGCTCTAATCTTTCTAACGAACGTGACTTAACATAAGCTTTCCCCCTTCCATTTCTTTCTTTCTTTCTCTTTCACTTTCTTTCTCTCTTCTCCCTTTTTCTGTTCATTGTCTTCTACGCTCCCTTGCTATCCTCTTCTTTTTCCTATTACTATCTCATTCGGTGGTTATAATAGGAGCTGCCTCGTATGGGCCAATAGGTCTGCTGCAGTTCTCATTACTACTATCCCCTACACCTGACTTTCCTCCTCAGCTCTCTCTTGCCTATTTAATGCCTGTCCCTACCTGTCCTCTCACAATCGACTTGAGAATGGTCCAGGACGGACCGAAACGTCGTCGTCCCTTCAATTTCTAGTGTGTGGTCTGGTCAAAAATGCTACTGTTTTTGCAAACCAAAAACGTACAAAATGCAACTGTTTTTGCCAAACCAGAAACGTGCAAACCCAAGCAACCCATCTAACCTATTAAAGCTGATGTTTAGAAAACGTCAAGTTTACGGTGCTTTAAATTGTACATAAACGTTGCATTTTTGACGTATTGGTCGATTCCCTGAAGGTGGTATTGGGGGAGAGGGCGGTAAGGGAGCAGATGTAGCAGCTAAGGGCGGGATTTTCGACCTTAGGCATCCCCTACTCGAGCGTTAATATGCATCTCAGCCTCGGAGCCGCGAAGTATCAGCTGTTATCATTCATAAAGTCTTGTAGGGTTGTGTTGTTGATGTATTTCCGCGTGTAATACTACACTTACTACTGCTGGTGGTGGTAGTGGTAGAGTAATTGTTCCCGCGGTGTGTAGTGCCTCGGGTGCAACGTCTGCCATGATGTGTGTGTGTATTCACCTAGTTGTGCAGGGGGGGGGGGGGTTGTTGAACTCTAGCAGCCATTTCTTGGACCATATCTGCAACCTGTTCAAGTCCTCCTGAAGAATCTTACAATCCTCATCTGTCTCAACCCTCATTAGTTGTGCATCATCTGCAAACATTGACATAAAAGACTCAACTCTTGCAGTCAAGTCCCAGGAGTGATCCTTGAGGCACCCCGCTTGTTACCCTACATCAGTCGGACTCGGGGGGGGGGGGGCACCTACGCCAGTCGGACTCGGGGGGGGGGGGGGCACCTACGCCAGTCGGACTCGGGGGGGGGGGGGGGCACCTACGCCAGTCGGACTCGGGGGGGGGGCACCTACGCCAGTCGGACTCGGGGGGGGGGCACCTACGCCAGTCGGGGCGGGGGGGGGGGGGCACCTACGCCAGTCGGGGCGGGGGGGGGGGGGGCACCTACGCCAGTCGGACTCGGGGGGGGGGCACCTACGCCAGTCGGACTCGGGGGGGGGGGGGGCACCTACGCCAGTCGGACTCGGGGGGGGGGCACCTACGCCAGTCGGACTCGGGGGGGGGGCACCTACGCCAGTCGGACTCGGGGGGGGGGGGGCACCTACGCCAGTCGGACTCGGGGGGGGGGGCACCTACGCCAGTCGGACTCGGGGGGGGGGGGCACCTACGCCAGTCGGACTCGGGGGGGGGGGGGCACCTACGCCAGTCGGACTCGGGGGGGGGGGCACCTACGCCAGTCGGACTCGGGGGGGGGGCACCTACGCCAGTCGGACTCGGGGGGGGGGGGCACCTACGCCAGTCGGACTCGGGGGGGGGGGGCACCTACGCCAGTCGGACTCGGGCGGGGGGGGGGCACCTACGCCAGTCGGACTCGGGCGGGGGGGGGGCACCTACGCCAGTCGGACTCGGGGGGGGGCACCTACGCCAGTCGGACTCGGGGGGGGGCACCTACGCCAGTCGGACTCGGGGGGGGGGGGCACCTACGCCAGTCGGACTCGGGGGGGGGGGGGCACCTACGCCAGTCGGACTCGGGGGGGGGGGGGCACCTACGCCAGTCGGACTCGGGGGGGGGGGCACCTACGCCAGTCGGACTCGGGGGGGGGGGGCACCTACGCCAGTCGGACTCGGGGGGGGGGCACCTACGCCAGTCGGACTCGGGGGGGGGGGGGGGGCACCTACGCCAGTCGGACTCGGGGGGGGGGGCACCTACGCCAGTCGGACTCGGGGGGGGGGCACCTACGCCAGTCGGACTCGGGGGGGGGGGGGGCACCTACGCCAGTCGGACTCGGGGGGGGGGGCACCTACGCCAGTCGGACTCGGGGGGGGGGGGCACCTACGCCAGTCGGACTCGGGGGCGGGGGGGGGGCACCTACGCCAGTCGGACTCGGGGGGGGGGGCACCTACGCCAGTCGGACTCGGGGGGGGGCACCTACGCCAGTCGGACTCGGGGGGGGGGGGCACCTACGCCAGTCGGACTCGGGGGGGGGCACCTACGCCAGTCGGACTCGGGGGGGGGGGCACCTACGCCAGTCGGACTCGGGGGGGGGGGGCACCTACGCCAGTCGGACTCGGGGGGGGGGGGCACCTACGCCAGTCGGACTCGGGGGCGGGGGGGGGGGGCACCTACGCCAGTCGGACTCGGGGGGGGGGGGGCACCTACGCCAGTCGGACTCGGGGGGGGGGGGCACCTACGCCAGTCGGACTCGGGGGGGGGGGGGCACCTACGCCAGTCGGACTCGGGGGGGGGGGGGCACCTACGCCAGTCGGACTCTGGAGGCGTCCATTACTGGGTGTGGGGCCCACCGTGCCCGTCTTGTTGCTGGAACACTCTGGGTTATCTCTTCTGCGGTGGACGTCTTGTCCGGTGTTGGTGTGGCGCCGTCCGGTGGTGGTGGTGGTCGTCCGGTGTCTGTCCGGGGTGCCCGGTGCTGTTTGATGCTTAAAACTGTTTGTCCCCCCCCCCCCCCCCCCCTCCTCAACCCCCGCCCTCCTCCCCCCCCCTCCCCCAATATAATTGTGTAAACAGTTGTGTTAATTCACGGGGTGAGGAGAATGAAGCGTGTAAGTGTAAGTGTGACCGGTAGAGGGAGTGTGAGGTGCTGGGAGTGTTGGAGGGCCGTTGACACAATGACCTGCTCAGCCGCCGCCAGGAAACACGCCCCGTAACCCATGCTAAACCACCCATGAGAGTGTAGGCAAGTTGTGGCAGGTGGACAGCAGACAGAGGCAGAGAAGCAGGCAGGCAGGCAGGCAGGCAGGCAGAGAGACAGGCAGGCAGGGAGGTGGAGGGTTATCATCTGTGTATGAACCATTGACCTCTTCGCCGCCCGTGACAAGACGAGGTAATTGACCCGTCTTGTTCAAGTAATGTTTATGGGTAACTGATGTATTGATATAAAAGGACTAGCCGCCGCCAATATCTCCCCGTTGCTCTATAGCCCCACGGATGTAACGTTATTAGATTACCTGTGAAATTATCGCCGTTGGTAATCACTGGCGGTGAATGGTCCGTTGATCGGCAGTGTTGTAAGAGTTTAATGGCGTTTAATTGACTTAACGGTAGTTATGTACACTTGTCTGGTGTTTTGCACTCCTCCTGTCTTCCCCTCAGTGTCTTCCCCCCAGTGTCTTCCCCCTTGGTGTTCCAACCCTGTGAGTGTCCCCCCAGAGTGTGTGTTCCGTCAGTGTCCGCTCCCCAGAGTGTGTGTTCCGTCAGTGTCCGCTCCCCAGAGTGTGTGTTCCGTCAGTGTCCGCTCCCCAGAGTGTGTGTTCCGTCAGTGTCCGCTCCCCAGTGTGTGTGTTCCGTCAGTGTACGCTCCCCCGAGTGTGTGTTCCGTCAGTGTCCGCTCCCCAGAGTGTGTGTTCCGTCAGTGTGTGCTCCCAGCTGTGTGCTCTGGTGGTGTGTGACCTCCCAAACACAGGTCCACTGGGTGACAACAGAGACGTAGTCAGTAGTAGCGTGTAGGCCGGGGGTGTGCAGCCTCTCCATTCACTAGTCATATGGCTATTCATCTTCTTGGTATTTATTATTTATTGTTTTCTAATATTTACCTACAATTGTTTATTATTAATCGTTAGATACTGTTTTCTTCATTTTTTGATACTGTTTACTTATTATTAGGTAATGGTTTCTTATTAAATAATTGTTGTTTTGGAGGTATGTTGATGGTGGTGTGTGTACTGTGTGAGGTAAGTGTAGTGTGTTGTGCAAGGAAAGTGTAGTTATCCCACCGCTGCCACCATTGTAATGAATACCTCCTTACCTGGTTATTACAATAGTGAATCCAGAGAAGAAATGAAGAACAACTGTTGTTGTTTTTAGATTTAGCTACTCAGAACGAAATGTCCATGTAGCACTGGCTATGGTGAGCCCGTAATTGAGTTGGGTTATTCGCGATAACCTTGTTACTGTGATATTTGGGTCAAAGTTTTAAATGGAGGTGGGGTTTCCTCCTTTTTCCCTGTTTATTTTTCGCTTCTGTTTTAGTCCACTGGTTTTAGTCTTGTTTTAATAACATTATCTTGGTGGCGGATATAGATGAACAGTGTTCACTAGTGTGTCCCATTCTTCAACGGCTTTTCTAATCATTGTAGTGGCTGTGGAATGTGCATGTAATGCAGCTGCTGTTATTGGATGAATGTTGAGTTTGATGCGCAGGGCTTCAGTAGCTTCACATTCCAGTAAGTAGTGCAATAGTGGCGCCTCTGCTTCTGTTCCACAGATGTGACACTATTGGGTTCATTACCTCCCAGCAGCACTTGTAACCTAGTCTGAGTCTGTGTATGGCTACTGCAATGTCTCTGGATATCTTTTTGTCAGGCTTGAAAGAGTAGTTCCCAGTGGCTTGTTCGTACCATATCGCAGTGGATCTTCCTTCCGCTACTTTGGCTCTGTGGCGACTTTTGATAGTTGAGAATATTTTCTTCTTGATTTGCTCCTTAATCTGTGAAAAACTTGGAGGTATTTGAACCTGTACAACAGGTAGAGCAGCGGCAGTTTTTGCTAGTGAGTCTGCCTTTTCATTACCATCTATGGCAATGTGACTTGGTATCCAATTTAGGGTGATTGACAGCCCTAGATTGTGGCTTCTTTTCCTGTATGTTGGATTTATGTGATGAGTTGTATATTATCTGCGTGAGGAAGAACATAGAGGAAGAGTTTTTTTATTTTTATTATTTCCTACCACAGATGCTTGTTAATGCTTGTTAATGCAAGCATTAACATGTACACGCTCGCTCTATCGGGCAGACCTTGAAAATAAATTAGGAACAGTAGTAGTTCTATGGTGTGCCAGTGGCTGTTTATTGTTATAAACAACCTTGTAGTGCTTTGGTGCTCATAAACTCTTTAATAAATGTAAACACAGCCGCCATGTTCAAGGGAAGATGTAGAGGTTTCGTATGTGGGGTACATAAATGGTAGTACTGGTGGTTGTGATGTTAGCCAGAGGTGGTGACCTTGGCGGGGGGGGGGGGGGTAATGTTGAGACAGTGTATGAGAGGGAAGAGTCGCGTGGCTTGACTCATAGTGTAGTGAAAGTTTGGGGAAGCAGGTGTAGGGGAGCTGGTAGTGTTGGTCACCTCGCTGGTCTCAGGTGTGTCTGGTCCTGTGGTGCCCGGGTCGCCTTGACCCCTCACTCCCTCACTCACTCACCCAGGCTGCCCCAGTACCCAAGGTATTCACCTTCACCCTCGTCTGACTCACGGCTGCCCAAGGTTCAGTCGGACTTACATAAGTATTAAGGAAGCTGCAGAAGGGTCGTCCCAGGCACCTGCTATCTATTTCCGCCTTAACTCACGAAGTGCGTTATCTTGAGGTTATCTTGAGATGATTTCGGGGCTTAGCAGGGACGCTAAGCCCCGAAATCATCTCAATCAAAATCGAAATCTAGAATAAGCCCCCGAAATCATCTCAATGCGGCCCGGTCCTCGACCAGGCCTTCTTTTTATTACCGCCACCTTTCCCCCCCAGGAAGCAGCCCGTAGCAGCTGTCTAACTCCCAGGTACCTATTTACTGCTAGGTGAACAGGGGCATCAGGGTGAATGAAACTTTTTGCCCATTTGTCTCCGCCTCCACCGGGGATCGAACCCGGAACCTCAGGACTGAAGCGAATCCGAAGCGCTGTCCACTCAGGTGTCAGTCTTACCTTGCCCAGCCTGTGGCCAGGGTTGGCTTGGTCCACCAGGCTGTTGCTTGGAGCGGCCCGCAGGCCCACGTGTCCTCTACGGGTCCTGGAGATGGTTATGGAGGTTCTGTTAGACTGTTGTGAAGTCTTCTTATTATTAAGAACTATTAGAAGGGGGTTATTAGAAGGGGTTACCCGGTGGTGCCCGGGGTAGTCTCTCACCCCCACGCTTCTTCCTCTCTCTCTCTTCCCACATTCTTCTATTCTCCCCCCCCCTACTTTCTCCCTCTTCCGTCCCTTCCCCATTTCCTACTCTCCCCATTCCTGCCTCTTTTCCCTTACTCTTCTTCCCACCCCCCATCTCCCAACCCTTTCCCCTCTTTTCAAACTTCTCTTCCCCCTTTTTATTTCCCGCCTCGCCTACAGCCTCGAATAGTCAGTCATTTCAATGTATTTATATATACAAGGGAGACCCGGCTACACCCGGGTCTCCCCCCCCCGGGTCTCCCCCCCCCCCCCCGGGTCTCCCCCCCCCCCTCTCTCTCTCTCTCTCTCTCTCTCTCTCTCTCTCTCTCTCTCTCTCTCTCTCTCTCTCTCTCTCTCTCTCTCTCTCCCTCTCTCTCCCTCTCTCTCTCCCCCTCTCTCTCTCTCTCTCTCTCTCTCTCTCTCTCTCTCTCTCTCTCTCTCTCTCTCTCTCTCTCTCTCTCTCTCTCTCTCTGTCTCTCTCTCTGTCTCTCTCTCTGTCTCTCTCTCTGTCTCTCTCTCTGTCTCTCTCTCTGTCTCTCTCTTTTTCTTTCTTTCTTTCTTTCTTTCTTTCTTTCTTTCTTTCTTTCTTTTTCCCTCTATTCCCTCTGAACATGTATTATTAAGAAGCACTGAAACAACTCCTATGTGAAACACCAGAGAGTATTGTAAGTATGTAAGTTTGGCTGATCCCGACCAGCCCAAGCAACCGCCTGTTGGATCAAGTTATCGTATGTCGAGGAGTAGCAGAACCCTAGAAACTCGCTCCAGGTATGCTCCAGGTAAGATGGCGGTTCATTAAGCCTGTGAATAGAAAGTGATGGCCATCGGATCCGTATCTGTAAATAATTTATGATCATTTGGATATATTTTCTCTAAATTAGTTTACTGTGCTGGTATGCTAATTAACCACTTGGCTGTTAGTACAAAAGTGACCCATAAACATGGCATAACCAGAGTGAATGGTATTGATCCTCACACACTTTGATAGATGGGAAATGTTGGTGCCAGATATAAGTGTAATGCTATCGTGTTGCTAGTGCCAGTTGTGGAGTGCCATCCTTGGCCTGGTGGTGCCCATCACGCTGGGTAAACACCAGACTCATCGGTACCTGCAGTCTCACACACCAGGCTCCTTGGCACATGTGGTCACACGCACGCACACACACACACACACACACACACACACACACACACACACACACACACACACACACACACACACACACACACACACACACACACACACACACACACACCACACACACACACACACACACACACACACCACACACACACACACCACACACACACACACACACCACACACACACACACACACCACACACACACACACACACACACACCAGGAACTTGATAAATGAGGCCACACCCTTGGCATAGGGGGCTCAACCACCCTAAAGTCCATACGGGGCTCAACCACCCTAAAGTCCATACCGTCCACAAGGATGCCAGTGTTCATTCAGTTGGATTCTGAACCTGTGTTGGTTCATGCAGAGGGACAGGTGTGGGGAAGACAGGTGCAGGGGGCAGGTGGTGGAGTGTTGTGGGGAAGGCAAGGGCCTCGAACCACGACCTTGCAGCCAGGAACACCATCGAAGTAACCCACCTTGTTCTGATTGGCGGCCGAAACCAGTCTTGCCTAGTTGTATTTTAATTACTTGATCGTCAGGTATGGCTATAATGTCCCGGGGGGGAGTCAATATTTATCAAGCATTTGTACCACCACTAACGAAACCTGTGCATCTTTCCTCAATCATAGCGGCTGTGTTTACATATGTTAAACGGTTGATGGGCACCGAAGCGCCACGAGGTTGTTTAGAACAATAAAAACCTTGGGTTGGAAAGTTTACAAGCTTGTAAACTGTTTACTATATGTAAAGAAAGCCGCCATGATTGAGGGAAGGTGTACAGGTTTCGTATGTAAACACCTAAGTGGTTGATGAACCCTGACTTTCAACAACACTGAACGCTTTCTCCTGATGGATCCCTTCCCCTTCCCTCATTTTTAGCCCCCCCCCCTTCCCCCCATCAATCATTTCATCTCTTGGTTTGTCCCTCCAGGCCTCGTCCTATGGGGCTAGCAGAGATCCCCGTTACTTTGAGGTGGTTTCGGGGCTTAGCGTCCCCGCGGCCCGGTCTACAACCAGGCCTCCTCGTTTAGTATATGACGTATGTATAGTATATATATACTGACGTATATATCCTGTGGACATATATGTTACGTCTGCGTCATTCTTACGTTAGCAAGAGGACAAGAATGGCGAGAAATGTCAAATGTTACACAAGACACAGATAATGATGTGTTTATAGGTAATTGTCTCTTTATAAGCGAAGAAAACTAATTACAGAACGTCTCAAAGGCCCCACTCTATCCCGTGATCGACAAGCAAGGCTGTGTACACACACACAAACGCTGGAGCTAAAGCTGCAAGAATCATGTCAAATCTGCGAGAGACAAAGAGGGAGCTAAAGACCATCCGTGAAATAGAGAGCATTCCAAAATACTTTTTCTCCTATACAGAAGCTATAACAAGAACTCCATCTACCATTGTGCCCTTACACAAGGGTGATGGTGAACCTTCACAGATGACCACAAGGAAGTGAGTCAAATACTGAGGCTTCACTACCATTGTTTACAGTGAACACGGTGATGGTCAGTGATCCAAACATGTTCTTTGTGTGTGTAATATCAACATGGCACCATAGCTCAGATGTGGCCATAACCCCCACTGGACTTGGCAGTAGCCATAACCCCCACTGGACTTGGCAGTAGCCATAACCCCCACTGGACTTGGCAGTAGCCATAACCCCCACTGGACTTGGCAGTAGCCATAACCCCCACTGGACTTGGCAGTAGCCATAACCCCCACTGGACTTGGCAGTAGCCATAACCTCCACTGGACTTGGCAGTAGCCATAACCCCCCACTGGACTTGGCAGTAGCCATAACCCCCCACTGGACTTGGCAGTAGCCATAACCCCCACTGGACTTGGCAGTAGCCATAACCCCCCACTGGACTTGGCAGTAGCCATAACCCCCACTGGACTTGGCAGTAGCCATAACCCCCACTGGACTTGGCAGTAGCCATAACCCCCACTGGACTTGGCAGTAGCCATAACCCCCACTGGACTTGGCAGTAGCCATAACCCCCACTGGACTTGGCAGTAGCCATAACCCCCACTGGACTTGGCAGTAGCCATAACCCCCCACTGGACTTGGCAGTAGCCATAACCCCCACTGGACTTGGCAGTAGCCATAACCCCCACTGGACTTGGCAGTAGCCATAACCCCCACTGGACTTGGCAGTAGCCATAACCTCCACTGGACTTGGCAGTAGCCATAACCTCCACTGGACTTGGCAGTAGCCATAACCCCCCACTGGACTTGGCAGTAGCCATAACCCCCACTGGACTTGGCAGTAGCCATAACCCCCACTGGACTTGGCAGTAGCCATAACCCCCACTGGACTTGGCAGTAGCCATAACCCCCACTGGACTTGGCAGTAGCCATAACCCCCACTGGACTTGGCAGTAGCCATAACCCCCACTGGACTTGGCAGTAGCCATAACCCCCACTGGACTTGGCAGTAGCCATAACCCCCACTGGACTTGGCAGTAGCCATAACCCCCACTGGACTTGGCAGTAGCCATAACCCCCACTGGACTTGGCAGTAGCCATAACCCCCACTGGACTTGGCAGTAGCCATAACCCCCACTGGACTTGGCAGTAGCCATAACCCCCACTGGACTTGGCAGTAGCCATAACCCCCACTGGACTTGGCAGTAGCCATAACCCCCACTGGACTTGGCAGTAGCCATAACCCCCACTGGACTTGGCAGTAGCCATAACCCCCACTGGACTTGGCAGTAGCCATAACCCCCGCTGGACTTGGCAGTAGCCATAACCCCCACTGAACTTGGCAGTAGCCATAACCCCCACTGGACTTGGCAGTGGCCATAACCCCCACTGGACTTGGCAGTGGCCATAACCCCCACTGGACTTGGCAGTAGCCATAACCCCCCACTGGACTTGGCAGTAGCCATAACCCCCGCTGGACTTGGCAGTAGCCATAACCCCCGCTGGACTTGGCAGTAGCCATAACCCCCGCTGGACTTGGCAGTAGCCATAACCCCCACTGGACTTGGCAGTAGCCATAACTCCCGCTGGACTTGGCAGTAGCCATAACCCCCGCTGGACTTGGCAGTAGCCATAACCCCCGCTGGACTTGGCAGTAGCCATAACCCCCGCTGGACTTGGCAGTAGCCATAACCCCCGCTGGACTTGGCAGTAGCCATAACCCCCGCTGGACTTGGCAGTGGCCATAACCCCCGCTGGACTTGGCAGTGGCCATAACCCCCGCTGGACTTGGCAGTGGCCATAACCCCCGCTGGACTTGGCAGTGGCCATAACCCCCGCTGGACTTGGCAGTGGCCATAACCCCCGCTGGACTTGGCAGTGGCCATAACCCCCGCTGGACTTGGCAGTGGCCATAACCCCCACTGGACTTGGCAGTGGCCATAACCCCCACTGGACTTGGCAGTGGCCATAACCACCACTGGACTTGGCAGTGGCCATAACCACCACTGGACTTGGCAGTGGCCATAACCACCACTGGACTTGGCAGTGGCCATAACCACCACTGGACTTGGCAGTGGCCATAACCACCACTGGACTTGGCAGTGGCCATAACCACCACTGGACTTGGCAGTGGCCATAACCACCACTGGACTTGGCAGTGGCCATAACCCACCACTGGACTTGGCAGTGGCCATAACCCACCACTGGACTTGGCAGTGGCCATAACCCCCCACTGGACTTGGCAGTGGCCATAACCCCCCACTGGACTTGGCAGTGGCCATAACCCCCCACTGGACTTGGCAGTGGCCATAACCCCCCACTGGACTTGGCAGTGGCCATAACCCCCCACTGGACTTGGCAGTGGCCATAACCCCCCACTGGACTTGGCAGTGGCCATAACCCCCCACTGGACTTGGCAGTGGCCATAACCCCCCACTGGACTTGGCAGTGGCCATAACCCCCCACTGGACTTGGCAGTGGCCATAACCCCCCACTGGACTTGGCAGTGGCCATAACCCCCCACTGGACTTGGCAGTGGCCATAACCCCCCACTGGACTTGGCAGTGGCCATAACCCCCCACTGGACTTGGCAGTGGCCATAACCCCCCACTGGACTTGGCAGTGGCCATAACCCCCCACTGGACTTGGCAGTGGCCATAACCCCCCACTGGACTTGGCAGTGGCCATAACCCCCCACTGGACTTGGCAGTGGCCATAACCCCCCACTGGACTTGGCAGTGGCCATAACCCCCCACTGGACTTGGCAGTGGCCATAACCCCCCACTGGACTTGGCAGTGGCCATAACCCCCCACTGGACTTGGCAGTGGCCATAACCCCCCACTGGACTTGGCAGTGGCCATAACCCCCCACTGGACTTGGCAGTGGCCATAACCCCCCACTGGACTTGGCAGTGGCCATAACCCCCCACTGGACTTGGCAGTGGCCATAACCCCCCACTGGACTTGGCAGTGGCCATAACCCCCCACTGGACTTGGCAGTGGCCATAACCCCCCACTGGACTTGGCAGTGGCCATAACCCCCCACTGGACTTGGCAGTGGCCATAACCCCCCACTGGACTTGGCAGTGGCCATAACCCCCCACTGGACTTGGCAGTGGCCATAACCCCCCACTGGACTTGGCAGTGGCCATAACCCCCCACTGGACTTGGCAGTGGCCATAACCCCCCACTGGACTTGGCAGTGGCCATAACCCCCCACTGGACTTGGCAGTAGCCATAGACAGCTTGTCCATGCACTCTGCACCAGGCCGCGGTTGTTCAACGTCCTCCCAGCAAGCATAAGAAATATTGCCGGAACAACCGTGGACATTTTCAAGAGGAAACTAGATTTATTCCTCCAAGGAGTGCCGGACCAACCGGGCTGTGGTGGGTATGTGGGCCTGCGGGCCGCTCCAAGCAACAGCCTGGTGGACCAAACTCTCACAAGTCAAGCCTGGCCTCGGGCCGGGCTTGGGGAGTAGAACAACTCCCAGAACCCCATCAACCAGGTATATGTGGGCCTGCGGGCGGCTCCAAGCAACAGCCTGGTGGACCAAACTCTCACAAGTCAAGCCTGGCCTCGGGCCGGGCTTGGGCAGTAGAACAACTCCCAGAACCCCATCAACCAGGTATATGTGGGCCTGCGGGCCGCTCCAAGCAACAGCCTGGTGGACCAAACTCTCACAAGTCAAGCCTGGCCTCGGGCCGGGCTTGGGGAGTAGAACAACTCCCAGAACCCCATCAACCAGGTATATGTGGGCCTGCGGGCGGCTCCAAGCAACAGCCTGGTGGACCAAACTCTCACAAGTCAAGCCTGGCCTCGGGCCGGGCTTGGGCAGTAGAACAACTCCCAGAACCCCATCAACCAGGTATATGTGGGCCTGCGGGCCGCTCCAAGCAACAGCCTGGTGGACCAAACTCTCACAAGTCGAGCCTGGCCTCGGGCCGGGCTTGGGGAGTAGACGAACTCCCAGAACCCCATCAACCAGGTAATCAACCAGGCCCTGTCTCCTGGAGTACTATATTCCTCAAGAAATACAAAACACCACTATCATACGCCCTGAACATCTTTTGAAGACGAAATCTAGATACTGCTGTTATCTCTGACATACTTAAAGCAGCTGAGATTGTGCCACTCCATAAGAGAGGTTATAAAGAATATGTATAGACCCATGCCACTAACAACACATCATTAAAAATCATTGAAAAGAGTGTTCAAAAGATCACAAACCACAATAAGATCAGTGTCTCCATAACCCTGGACAACACGGGTTCAGAACAGGGCGCTCCTGCCTCTCACAGTTGCTGGACCACTGGCACGTGGTCTAAGGTGCCGTGGAAGACAAGCTCCATAACCCTGGACAACACGGGTTCAGAACAGGGCGCTCCTGCCTCTCACAGTTGCTGGACCACTGGCACGTGGTCTAAGGTGCCGTGGAAGACAAGCTCCATAACCCTGGACAACACGGGTTCAGAACAGGGCGCTCCTGCCTCTCACAGTTGCTGGACCACTGGCACGTGGTCTAAGGTGTCATGGAAGACAAGCAAAACGCTGATTTTGTGAAAACTTTCAATAAAGGTGACCCATGGGTGTTGTTGGGCACATTAAGAATTACTGGCAAAGTAGGGAGATGGATATTGAACTTGTTACGAAGAGAACCCAGTGTTCAATAGTCAAAGTCCGGTTCATCTACCATGAGAAGCACACTCCAGCCCAGGGGCCAGATTCACGAAGCAGTTACGCCAGCACTTACGAACCTGTACATCTCTTCTCCATCTTTGGCGGCTTTGTTTACAATTGTTAAACAGTTAATGAGCTCCGAAGCACCAGGAGGCTGTTTATAACAATAACAACAGTTGATTGGCAAGTTTTCATGTTTGTAAACTGTTTAATAAATGTAACCAAAGCCGTCAAAGATTGAGGAAAGATGTACACGTTCGTAAGTGCTTGCGTAACTGCTTCGTGAATCTGGCCCCCTCTAGGGCACTATGTTTGCTCCCATACTTTTTCTCATCCTCATATGAGACATAGACAAGGCTACAAACAGTAGTACTCACCTAGTTGTACTTGCGGTGGTTGAACTTTGGCTCTTTGGCTCCGCCTCTCGACTGTCAATCAACTGCTGAGTACTGTATTTGCAGATGACACAAGGATTTTCATGAAAATCCTCATGGAAAAAAATCCTCATGCAGCCACTGGAGCAGCTGTAGCAGCGTCGTTGAGTAGCTCTAGCCACACGTAGCCTAGATGTTGGTATTCCACACACACACACACACACACACACACACACACACACACACACACACACACACACACACACACACACACACACACACACACACACACACACACACACACACACACACACACACACACACACACACACACACACACACACACACACACACACACACACACACACACACACACACACACACACACACACACACACACACACACACACACACACACACACACACACACACACACACACACACACACACACACACACACACACACACACACACACACACACACACACACACACACACACACACACACACACACACACACACACACACACACACACACACACACACACACACACACACACACACACACACACACACACACACACACACACACACACACACACACACACACACACACACACACACACACACACACACACACACACTCACTCACTCACTCACTCACTCACTCACTCACTCACTCACTCACTCACTCACTCACTCACTCACTCACTCACTCACTCACTCACTCACTCACTCACTCACTCACTCACTCACTCACTCACTCACTCACTCACTCACTCACTCACTCACTCACTCACTCACTCACTCACTCACTCACTCACTCACTCACTCACTCACTCACTCACTCACTCACTCACTCACTCACTCACTCACTCACTCACTCACTCACTCACTCACTCACTCACTCACTCACTCACTCACTCACTCACTCACTCACTCACTCACTCACTCACTCACTCACTCACTCACTCACTCACTCACTCACTCACTCACTCACTCACTCACTCACTCACTCACTCACTCACTCACTCACTCACTCACTCACTCACTCACTCACTCACTCACTCACTCACTCACTCACTCACTCACTCACTCACTCACTCACTCACTCACTCACTCACTCACTCACTCACTCACTCACTCACTCACTCACTCACTCACTCACTCACTCACTCACTCACTCACTCACTCACTCACTCACTCACTCACTCACTCACTCACTCACTCACTCACTCACTCACTCACTCACTCACTCACTCACTCACTCACTCACTCACTCACTCACTCACTCACTCACTCACTCACTCACTCACTCACTCACTCACTCACTCACTCACTCACTCACTCACTCACTCACTCACTCACTCACTCACTCACTCACTCACTCACTCACTCACTCACTCACTCACTCACTCACTCACTCACTCACTCACTCACTCACTCACTCACTCACTCACTCACTCACTCACTCACTCACTCACTCACTCACTCACTCACTCACTCACTCACTCACTCACTCACTCACTCACTCACTCACTCACTCACTCACTCACACTCTCTCTCTCTCTCTAAACCCATCACCATACATTGACCGATTTCTCGTGCCCTATGTTGGCAGAGTGTTGAAGTTGATCCTAATTCATTCATTCTCTCTCTCATTATTACGGTGTTATTGTCATGTGTTGAGGTAATTATATGAAAGGCGAGGATAGGTGGGGGCACATTACTCGTGTGGTCCTGCGGACTTAACTTGCATAACCGGATCCGTCGGGGTGTGTTTTGACTTGTGATATTGGCCCTCAGGGTGTGGTGACCACCAGTGCTCCGTCGCTAGTCTCTTGTTTACTCCCCCCACCACCTCCTCACCTACACTGCCCCTCCTCGTGGCCACTGCCCCTTCACAGAGTTTTTAGTTTTTTGACGTTTCATATTAAATTTAGAGAGAGAGAGAGAGAGAGAGAGAGAGAGAGAGAGAGAGAGAGAGAGAGAGAGAGAGAGAGAGAGAGAGAGAGAGATAGATAGATAGATAGATAGATATGTTGACCAGACCACACACTAGAAATTGAAGGGACGACGACGTTTCGGTCCGTCCTGGACCATTCTCAAGTCGATTGACTTGAGAATGGTCCAGGACGGACCGAAACGTCGTCGTCCCTTCAATTTCTAGTGTGTGGTCTGGTCAACATACTTCAGTCACGTTATTGTGACTCATCGCCTGCAGATAGATAGATAGATAGATATAGATAGATCTGGACACAGCAAACTTCTCCATCTAGTTATAATAATAATTGTAACACAATATTTCAGAAAATAAGTGTTTTGTCGACAGTTCTTTAACATTGGTAATTGTTTCTTGGAAGTCGGCCGCTGGATACACGTGCAGAGCCTGATGCGAGTCGAGTTTACCCGGAGTTTACCTCTAGTGGATCTCGAGAGTGCGGGCTTGGACCAGGCTTGTCTGGAGATACCGTGCATGGTTAGGCTGTTGAAAGACAATATAATTCAAATTTAGTTTTTAAGAATTGTTAAAAAAATTGAATTTGTTGTTGTTGAAGTCTGTGGCACCTGTTGGCCTCGCTTGGTTTAAAAATAAATTGATTGTCTGCAAAATATGTTAATGGAGTAACGTAAGATAATTGTCAGGAGAGATTGCTAAGACAGTAGCACTACATTGTCGGGTATACGGGGTCAAGGAGCTGGGGTATGGGGGTCAAGGAGCTGGGGTATGGGGTCAAGGAGCTGGGGTATGGGGACAAGGAGTTGGGGTATGGGGACAAGGAGCTGGGGTATGGGGTCAAGGAGCTGGGGTATGGGGGTCAAGGAGCTGGGGTATGGGGGTCAAGGAGCTGGGGTATGGGGGACAAGGAGCTGGGAGACGAGTACTGAGTGAAGGGATGACTCCTGACCACTTAGACCAGCGGAGGCTGGAAGCAGCCACTGCCAGGAGCCAGACCGGCCCTCTACGACCCAGCCTCTATGTGGAGGACGGCCCCCCGAGGGTAGGCAAGGGGATGGGGCCTAGCCACAATGTATACGAGGCTAGGTCAATGTATATGTGTATATAGCCACAATGTATATGTGGCTACCCCTCATATATGTGACCATCTGAGGGACAAGTGCTCACACACCACCACCACACACATGTCTCTATAGTCCAACACTGCCTACAATACCCTCTTAATCCCTGTCCTCGCACCTAACACGTTGCAATATTGACTGAATCAGCTACTCCGTCTATCCCGGCTTGGCGCCGCCTTTTGATAAACGGAATTGACCAATACGTTGAAAATGTGATGTATTAGGAAACATTAAAGCACCCATAATATTGACATTTGCTATACACCAGGATCGATAGCTTAGGTGCGTTTCTGGCTAGGCAATATTGGATTGTCTTCAAAGGTCTGTAGGCAAACCAGCTACATTTTTTACGCTTCAGATTATGCGAAATAGTTGCATTTTTACGATGGGACAAGTCCTGAGAATGGACTTGCGGTGGGTGGGGGGGAGGGGGGTACAGGCAGCTTGTCGAGGGAGTAAGGAATGTATCGTGTTGGTCATTGTCTCCTGTTCTGTGTGTTATTGATGTAGACGAGTTGACGGGGGGGTGTTGTGGCTGGTAGAGTGAAGGGGGGGGGGGTTGTGGCTGGTAGAGTGAAGGGGGGTGTTGTGGCTGGTAGAGTGAAGGGGGGGGTGTTGTGGCTGGTAGAGTGAAGGGGGGGGTTGTGGCTGGTAGAGTGAAGGGGGGGGGTTGTGGCTGGTAGAGTGAAGGGGGGGTGTTGTGGCTGGTAGAGTGAAGGGGGGGTGTTGTGGCTGGTAGAGTGAAGGGGGGGTGTTGTGGCTGGTAGAGTGAAGGGGGGGTTGTGGCTGGTAGAGTGAAGGGGGGGGGGTTGTGGCTGGTAAAGTGAAGGGGGGGTGTTGTGGCTGGTAGAGTGAAGGGGGGGGGGTGTTGTGGCTGGTAGAGTGAAGGGGGGGTGTTGTGGCTGGTAGAGTGAAGGGGGGGGGGTTGTGGCTGGTAGAGTGAAGGGGGGGGTTGTGGCTGGTAGAGTGAAGGGGGGGCTGTTGTGACTGGTAGAGTGAAGGGGGGGGGTTGTGGCTGGTAGAGTGAAGGGGGGTGTTGTGGCTGGTAGAGTGAAGGGGGGGGGTTGTGGCTGGTAGAGTGAAGGGGGGGGGTTGTGGCTGGTAGAGTGAAGGGGGGGTGACTGGTAGAGTGAAGGGGGGTGTTGTGGCTGGTAGAGTGAAGGGGGGGGGTTGTGGCTGGTAGAGTGAAGGGGGGGGGGTTGTGGCTGGTAGAGTGAAGGGGGGGGTTGTGGCTGGTAGAGTGAAGGGGGGGGTTGTGGCTGGTAGAGTGAAGGGGGGGGGTTGTGGCTGGTAGAGTGAAGGGGGGGGGTTGTGGCTGGTAGAGTGAAGGGGGGGGGGTTGTGGCTGGTAGAGTGAAGGGGGGGGGGTTATGGCTGGTAGAGTGAAGGGGGGGGGGGTTGTGGCTGGTAGAGTGAAGGGGGGGTGTGACTGGTAGAGTGAAGGGGGGGGGGTTGTGACTGGATTCAAATACTGGCCCAACTGTCATTGTTTAACCCCACTTGACTATGACGATTCACTGTAGAAGACAATCCTTATATTTTTTTGTTTAGCTGGGCCAGGAGTCGAGCATTTACGCCACCACTAACGAAACCTGTACATCTTTCCTCAATCATGGCGGCTGTGTTTACATTTAGTAAACGGTTTACGAAAAATTCACAACCCAAGGTTATTATTGTTATACACAACCTCGTAGCGCTTCTGAGCTCATAACCTGTTTAATATACGTAAACACAGCCGCCATGATGGAGATAAGATGGACAGGCACCGCAAGTGGTTGGGCAAATGCTCTATGAATCGTGGTGGTAATCAGCTGGTGGGAGTTGAAGAGTCCAAGTGAATGTTTCTGTCTGGCAGCGGCGGTTGTCATGGTTACTGGCGCGCCCTCAGGGTACCGCTGGTGGCGCGGGGCGGGGGCGGGGGCGTCTTCGGAAGGGGAAGTGCTGTCTGGAAAGGGAGGGCGAGTCGTCTGGGAAGGGAGTGGGATAGTCTGAGAGAGGAAGGAGTGTCTGGGAAGGGAGAGGGATGGTCTGAGAGAGGGAAGGAGTGTCTGGGAAGGGAGAGGGATAGTCTGAGAGAGGGAAGGAGTGTCTGGGAAGGGAGAGGGATAGCCTGAGAGAGAGGAGGAGTGTCTGGGAAGGGAGAGAGGGAAGGAGTGTCTGGAAAGGGAAGGGCAGTCGTCTGGGAAGGGAGAGGGATAGTCTGAGAGAGGGAAGGAGTGTCTGGGAAGGGAGAGGGATAGTCTGAGAGAGTCAAGGAGTGCCACGTAAGGGGGAGGGAGATCTCTGAAGGGGGTAGGCGATATATCTGTTAAAATATACATTATTCATTTGACTACAATCAACAACGTCATTAAGAATGGTTGGGAAGAAAGAGGTATAAATAAGGAGGCTGGCTGTGAGCGACAAGGACAGTGGACACCAGAAGGAAGAAGAAGAAGAAGGGAACAGGAAGCGAGCGATGATGACAGCAACACGAGAAGGGAAAACATCAAGGACTAACAAGAGATGAGAATTGTCCGGAAGCTGTGTTGACAATATGCCGAGCAGAGGACATCTTGAAGGATTCACCTGCAATCAGTAAACAAACAATTGATGTGTAGGGTTGGTCAGCCCAACCCAGCGACGAGAAGAGAGTAAATATGAGATATATATGGTGTGTGTGTGTGTGTGTGTGTGTGTGTGTGTGTGTGTGTGTGTGTGTGTGTGTGTGTGTGTGTGTGTGTGTGTGTGTGTGTGCAGTGTTTATGACGGTACAGGTTACCTTACCCTACGGTAGGTGAGGTAAGGTGAGAGAACCGCAGCAGGGAGAGACCACAGGAGAAACTTGGGGTGGTGAGAGGAAGGTTGAAGGCTACCTGCCACCTGGCCCACCACCCTCTCCTCTCAGCACCGCCACCAACCACCCAACCAACTGGCCACCATTCACACCCACCCACTATGATATAAGGGGCTGGATGTGTAAGGAAACGGTGGAAGTATAAACAAAAAAGAGGGAGGAAGTATGAAAAGGGGGATGGAGGCGCCACCATCTATCAATACAACATGTCTCTGTCTCTGTCTGTGCTGTCTGTCTCTGTCTGTGCTGTCTGTCTCTGTCTGTGCTGTCTGTCTCTGTCTGTGCTGTCTGTCTCTGTCTGTGCTGTCTGTCTCTGTCTGTGCTGTCTGTCTCTGTGTGTCTGTCTGTCTCTGTGTGTCTGTCTCTGTCTGTGCTGTCTGTCTCTGTCTGTGCTGTCTGTCTCTGTGTGTCTGTCTCTGTCTGTGCTGTCTGTCGAAGCCTGGAAGGCAGACGCTGGCCGCCGCCGGATAAACCACCTTGCAAATTAAAAAAGAAAGGACGAGGAATTCCAGCGCAAGGAAAAAATGGTGTTTATAACAATACTATAACCTTGAGGTGTGAAGTTTCCAATGTAAACAAAGCCGGCATGATTAAAGAAGGATGTACAGGTTTCGTAAGTGGCTGCATCATTGTTTAATGAGTCCTGCCATGAACTGTGTTCATTAAGACATTGAAATATAACGTTTAAAATGTAACACCTTTACTTCAGGTGTGTTTTACCGCCACACATTCCTCAGAGACGAACATGTGAGGGGTTGTGAGTGTGAGGGGTTGTGAGTGTGAGGGGTTGTGAGTGTGAGGGGTTGTGAGTGTGAGGGGTTGTGAGTGTGAGGGGTTGTGAGTGTGAGGGGTTGTGAGTGTGAGGGGTTGTGAGTGTGAGGGGTTGTGAGTGTGAGGGGTTGTGAGTGTGAGGGGTTGTGAGTGTGAGGGGTTGTGAGCGTGAGGGGTTGTGAGCGTGAGGGGTTGTGAGCGTGAGGGGTTGTGAGCGTGAGGGGTTGTGAGCGTGAGGGGTTGTGAGCGTGAGGGGTTGTGAGCGTGAGGGGTTGTGAGCGTGAGGGGTTGTGAGCGTGAGGGGTTGTGAGCGGGAGGGGTTGTGAGCGTGAGGGGTTGTGAGTGGGAGGGGTTGAGTGTGAGGGGTTGTGAGTGTCATGTCGGCTGGCTATAATATGAGGCTTCATGCGGGGCTTACAACCCCTCCTCAAATGACAGTTCTTATAGTAACTAGCGACTTGGACGGCCCAAAACCTATCAACCTCTGTAGGGTTATTAACGCCACCACAACAACTGACCAACCAACACGTATATAATTTAGTCCTCAACATAATCCAGGGCGAAAGTACTAGTCCAGAACATAGAGAGTATTGACCGAGCAGCAGGGTGGAATATTGACCCAGAAGCAGCAGATATACACAGACCTATCGCTCTGTATGGCACACCTCGTCCTTCTAAAAGCCTAGCAATAGTAACCATGTGATGGAAACTACCAATGTGGACCGCCAGAAAGTGGACTTTGATTTTCTGGAATTTGGCCAATTCGATTTTTTTTAACCGAGGCATACAATATAGATATATATGTGCTTGAGCCTACAGTTTAGACCTGTTGTCTTGTGTATGACCCTCTGTCCTGCGTGACAGTGAATACCACCATTATCCTCACTCTAATAAGACTATCAAAATCCTCAGATTAGGCAAAATTGTAATTAATTTTGTCAATAAAGATGTTAATAATAATACAATATAGAAGGTAACTTCTCCTAGCAATCCTAGGCTTAATACCCGCTATCGTAGGCCTAATAGAGTACATATATATATATGCTCTATTTGGCCTAAGAATGTTAAAATTTTATTTGTAGCCTTATTTTTCGAACTGTAAATTTAAAAATATAAAAAAATGAACCTTTTGTTGGCCCATCACTACATATGATGGGCTCTCAGGCAAAAAGATTCAATACTATCAGTTGATGAGTATGGCTTGGTGTACAGACAAGCAGGGGGGGGGGTTGAGTTTACACAATGGGGGGGTGTAGTGTGTAGAAAGGTAGTTTACACAACATGTTGCTGGGAGGTACATGGGTGTACCGTATACACAAACCCATCACGCCTCCCCCTCCCATCATAATACCTCATGTTCCCTAGCTTTCCCCACATGCTATTTGGACCGCTTCACTTGTTTGGTGTTTGGAGGGTTTTTTTAGTGATTGGTGTGTGGGTATGTGGGCCGGGGAGCGCTGTGTGGTTCACTCCCCTGCCTCTTGTGTTGGGGAGCATTTGTCGCGAGGTGTATTTGCATGATGGGCAAGGTGTATTATCCAGCTCTCTGCACTGGTGGCTTCAATCTGGTGATGGTTTATCCTGCTCTGTGGCTCTCTCTCTGGTCAGAATTGGCGGCTCTGTGGCTCTCTCTCTGGTCAGACTTGGCGGCTCTGTGGCTCTCTCTCTGGTCAGACTTGGCGGCTCTGTGGCTCTCTCTCTGGTCAGACTTGGCGGCTCTGTGGCTCTCTCTCTGGTCAGACTTGGCGGCTCTGTGGCTCTCTCTCTGGTCAGACTTGGCGGCTCTGTGGCTCTCTCTCTGGTCAGACTTGGCGGCTCTGTGGCTCTCTCTCTGGTCAGACTTGGCGGCTCTGTGGCTCTCTCTCTGGTCAGACTTGGCGGCTCTGTGGCTCTCTCTCTGGTCAGACTTGGCGGCTCTGTGGCTCTCTCTCTGGTCAGACTTGGCGGCTCTGTGGCTCTCTCTCTGGTCAGACTTGGCGGCTCTGTGGCTCTCTCTCTGGTCAGACTTGGTGGCTCTGTGGCTCTCTCTCTCTGGTCAGACTTGGCGGCTCTGTGGCTCTCTCTCTGGTCAGACTTGGCGGCTCTGTGGCTCTCTCTCTCTGGTCAGACTTGGCGGCTCTGTGGCTCTCTCTCTGGTCAGACTTTGCGGCTCTGTGGCTCTCTCTCTGGTCAGACTTGGCGGCTCTGTGGCTCTCTCTCTGGTCAGACTTGGCGGCTCTGTGGCTCTCTCTCTGGTCAGACTTTGCGGCTCTGTGGCTCTCTCTCTGGTCAGACTTGGCGGCTCTGTGGCTCTCTCTCTGGTCAGACTTGGCGGCACTGTGGCTCTCTCTCTGGTCAGACTTGGCGGCTCTGTGGCTCTCTCTCTGGTCAGACTTGGCGGCTCTGTGGCTCTCTCTGGTAAGACTTGGCGGCTCTGTGGCTCTCTCTCTGGTCAGACTTGGCGGCTCTGTGGCTCTCTCTCTGGTCAGACTTGGCGGCTCTGTGGCTCTCTCTGGTAAGACTTGGCGGCTCTGTGGCTCTCTCTCTGGTCAGACTTGGCGGCTCTGTGGCTCTCTCTGGTCAGACTTGGCGGCTCTGTGGCTCTCTCTCTGGTCAGACTTGGCGGCGCGAGTTTCAACACGGCGCCGCGATTTCTCAATTCAAAATATCGTTAGAATAGGCTGCGTTAGCTTAGCTTAGGTTGCGTTAATTTAACCGTAGGTAAAACAGCCTAAGTTGTGATAGCTTAGACTGTGTTAAGTTAGGCTAGGCTGTGTTTGGTTAGCTTGTGTTAGGTTAGGCTATGACGGGCTTGGCTACGTTGGGTAAAGTTAGGAAAGTTTTAAAATGGGAAGTCGCCCCTTCGTATGAGTAATGTGACTTCCCTGGAATCTCTATTTTCCGCTTGCTACAACTTGTAATAAAGTTGTTACATCTTGGCTTAACGTGTTTATGACGTATTAGAACGTTGTTACAACTTGCTATATTGATTGTTATAACTGGTTAGGAGGTGTTAAAACTTGTTCGAACGTTGTACCAACGTCTTAATTTCGGTGTGTGTTTGGCGGGTTGTCTCCTGTTGGCTGGGCGGTAAAATCACCGAGAGATCAATTTTATTACATCACATAACCCTGAAATACTGTTTTTAATTGCCGTGTTTATGGTTTGGGTGAGTGTGTGTGTTGCTTCACATTTTGTTATTGTTATACAATTGGAGTACTGTACCTTTTTTTTATACATTTTTAATACCATGTGGGTACAGGAGTATTGTAGACGATTTCTCGCTATTAACAGGCTGCGAGCTTGCCCTTTCCCATGGGTAATGTTGAGACCTGGCTAGTGGGGAGACGTGACTCGTGTGTGTGTGTGTGTGTGTGTGTGTGTGTGTGTGTGTGTGTGTGTGTGTGTGTGTGTGTGTGTGTGTGTCTGTGTGTCTGTGTGTACTCACCTAGTTGTACTCACCTAGTTGTGCTTGCGGGGGTTGAGCTCTGGCTCTTTGGTCCCGCCTCTCAACTGTCAATCAACAGGTGTACAGGTTCCTGAGCCTACTGGGCTCTATCATATCTACACTTGAAACTGTGTATGGAGTCAGCCTCCACCACATCACTTCCTAATGCATTCCATTTGTCAACCACTCTGACACTAAAAAAGTTCTTTCTAATATCTCTGTGGCTCATTTGGGCACTCAGTTTCCACCTGTGTCCCCTAGTGCGTGTGCCCCTTGTGTTAAACAGCCTGTCTTTATCAACCCTGTCAATTCCCTTGAGGATCTTGAACGTGGTGATCATGTCCCCCCTAACTCTTCTGTCTTCCAACGAAGTGAGGTTTAATTCCCGTAGTCTCTCCTCGTAGCTCATACCTCTCAGCTCGGGTACTAGTCTGGTGGCAAACCTTTGAACCTTTTCCATTTTAGTCTTATCCTTGACTAGATATGGACTCCATGCTGGGGCTGCATACTCCAGGATTGGCCTGACATATTTGGTATACAAAGTTCTGAATGATTCTTTACACAAGTTTCTGAATGCCGTTCGTATGTTGGCATATGCCGCTGATGTTATCCGCTTGATATGTGCTGCAGGAGACAGGTCTGGCGTGATATGAACTCCCAAGTCTTTTTCTTTCTCTGACTCCTGAAGAATTTCCTCTCCCAGATAATACCTTGTATTTGGCCTCCTGCTCCCTGCACCTATCTTCATTATATTACATTTGGTTGGGTTAAACTCTAACAACCACTTGTTCGACCATTCCTGCAGTTTGTCTAGGTCTTCTTGAAGCCTCAAACAGTCCTCTTCTGTCTGAATCCTTCTCATAATTTTGGCATCGTCCGCAAACATTGAGAGAAATGAATCTATACTATCTAGTGTGTGTGTGTGTGTGTGTGTGTGTGTGTGTGTGTGTGTGTGTAATTACCTAAGTGTAGTTACAGGATGAGAGCTACGCTCGTGGTGTCCCGTCTTCCCAGCACTCTTTTTTCATATAACGCTTTGAAACTACTGACGGTCTTGGCCTCCACCACCTTCTCACCTAACTTGTTCCACCCGTCTACCACTCTGTTTGCGAAAGTGAATTTTCTTATATTTCTTCGGCATCTGTGTGTGTTGAGCTTTGCTCTTTCGGCCCGCCTCTCAACTGTCAATCAACTGTTTACTAACTACTTTTTTTTTTTTTTTTCTCCACACCACACACACACACACCCCAGGAAGCAGCCCGTGACAGCTGACTAACTCCCAGGTACCTATTTACTGCTAGGTAACAGGGGCACTTAGGATGAAAGAAACTTTGCCCATTTGTTTCTGCCTCGTGCGGGAATCGAACCCGCGCCACAGAATTACGAGTCCTGCGCGCTATCCACCAGGCTACGAGGCCCCTTCGGTGTGTGTGTGTGTGTGTATGTGACATAGTGCGCCTGAGTCTAGTGGTGGTTGTGCTACATAGACGTGGTGGTGGGTTCCGTGCCGGTTCTGTGGACTCTAGGACAGGCCAGGTCAAGGGCGTGCTGAGGCCAGTGGGCGCTCTCACAGCCTACCATTATTGTATAGAAATGTCACTTGTTAGAGGGAAGGAACGAATCAGTTAATAAAGGGATGGAGAGAGGAAAGAGAGAAAGAATGAATGGACTACAAAAAAGAATGGATGGAAGACAAGAAAGAAAAGCAAGGGAGAAAGGAAGGAAGGAATGAAGGTGAGAGACAGACAGAGACATATAGCACATACCTGAGGAGCAGTCGAGGCATCAGAAGGTCACAAGCAAACACACGCTGGAACAAGATGCTCGGGAACAGTCTTCATCAACCAATTACGAAACCTGTGCATCTTTCCACAATCCTGGCGGTTGTGTTTACATATATCAAATAGTTTACGAGCTCCGGAGCGCTAACGAGGTTGTCTATAACAATAATAACCTTGAGTTGTGACATTTAGACGCTTGTAAACTGTTTAATAAATATAAACAATGTGACTATGATTGTTGAGAGATGTACAGGTTTCGTAAATGCTTGAAGGAGGCCCTAGTCCAGGGAAAACAAGGGTGTGTGTTTGACAGGTGTTGAAGTACAGGATGTGTACTTGCGGCTGGAGAGGGTCAAGGAAGCTGTTGCGGGTGGCGTTAGTCATGCACCCCTCTCATTGACCTACTTATCTGAGGTTGTTCCGATCACACGTGTTCCAGACTGGTGCTTACCTTAGTGCTTACCTTGATATACCTGCTTGATGGGGTTCTGGGAGGTCTTCTACTCCCCGAGCCCGGCCCGAGGCCAGGCGCGACTAAGTGCTTACCTCACAGTACTTACCTCACGGTACTTGCCTCACGGTACTTGCCTCACGGTACTTACCCTAGTGTTTACCTTGGTGTTTACCTCACAGTGTGGGCATGCTGTCAGTTTTGAGTAGGGGAGGGGGGGGTGGCGGGAAATCATCACTACAGTAAACTAGTTTACTCTCGCTCCTCATTTGGTAGAAGTCATATGATCGTGGGAGTAAACGCCACTGTCCAAGGTCCATTGGCTGTCGGCGTCGCACCCCCGTCTAGACGCCAGCCGACGCCGCATTCCCGTCTAGACGCCAGCCGACGCCGCATTCCCGTCTGGACGCCAGCCGAAGCCGCATTCCCGTCTGGACGCCAGCCGACGCCGCATTCCCGTCTGGACGCCAGCCGACGCCGCATTCCCGTCTGGACGCCAGCCGACGCCGCATTCCCGTCTGGACGCCAGCCGACGCCGCATTCCCGTCTGGACGCCAGCCGACGCCGAACCATTCACACACATTTCGAACCAAATGGACTGAGAAGGCGTGGCCACACTGAGATAGACAGGGCCACACTGAGATAGACAGGGCCACACTGAGATAGACAGGGCCACACCCAGACAGGGCCACACCCAGACAGGGCCACACTTGACCCCCATTACAAGGCCCCGCTTGACCTAGTATGTCCGCACAAGAATAGGAATGACACTCATTACACTTCGATTTGTGAAGAATGTCGCTGTAGCCCCTCGTCTTGTGACTACGGGGGAGTGAGGTCCAGCTCTTGGGCCCCGCCTACTGGCCTTCGTATACCCCATTGCGCTACAGTTTAATTATTCTCACCATCGAATTCTTTGTGGAGTCTGGCCTTAAAGTTGTGGATGGAGGTGGCTTCCACAACTTGTTCTTTCAGTGAGTTGCAATTGTTGACTAACCCGTAAGTGGGTATATCTTGAGGTTATCTTGAGATGATTTCGGGGCTTTAGTATCCCCGCGGCCCGGTCCTCGACCAGGCCTCCACCCCTAGGAAGCAGCCCGTGACAGCTGACTAACACCTAGGTACCTATTTTACTGCTAGGTAACAGGGGCATAGGGTGAAAGAAACTCTGCCCATTGTTTCTCGCCGGCGCCTGGGATCGAACCCAGGACCACAAGATCACAATTCCCGCGTGCTGTGGGTACGGGTATTTCTTTGCATTTCTTCGACTCATTTGCGTTTCCAGCTTTATCTTCCTACTTTCCAAGGCCGCCTTTGTGCCCTTGTCAATTCCTCTAGGTATTTTGTGTGATGTGATCAAATCCCATTTGGCTTAACAATGTTACCTTGACCTTACCTTGAGGTTCCCTTGGGGTGTTTTCGGGGCTTAGCGTTCCCGTGGCCCGGTCGTCGACCAGGGGGCCAGATTCACGAAAGCACCCCTCAGCAAGTACTTACGAACGTGTACATCTTTCCTCAATCTTTGACGGCTTTGGTTACATTTATTAAACAGTTTAAAAGCATAAAAACTTGCCAATCAACTGTTGTTGTTGTTATTGTTATAAACAGCCTCCTGGTGCTTCGGAGCTCATTAACTGTTTAACAATTGTAAACAAAGCCGCCAAAGATTGAGGAAAGATGTACAGGTTCGTAAGTGCTTGCGTAACTGCTTTCGTGAATCTGGTCCCAGGCCTTGTTGTTGCTGGACGGGTCAACCAGGCTGCTCGCAGCCTGACGTATGAGTCACAGCCTGGTTGATCAGGTATCCTTTAGAGGTGTTTATCAAGTTCTTTCTTGAACACTGTGAGGGGTCGGCCAGTTATGTCCCTTATGTGTAGTGGAAGCGTGTTGAACAGTCTCGGGCCTCTGATGTTGATAGAGTTCTCTCTCAGAGTACCTGTTGCACCTCTGCTCTTCAGCGGGGGTATTCTGCATATCCTGCCATGCCTTCTGGTCTCATGTGGTGTTATTTCTGTGTTCAGGTTTGGGACCAGCCCCTCTACTATTTTCCACGTGTAAATTATTATGTATCTCTCCCGCCTGCGCTCAAGAGAATACAGATTTAGGCACTTTAGTCGGTCCCAATAGTTTAGATGTTTTACTGAGTGGATTCTAGCAGTAAAGGATCTCTGCACGCTCTCCAGGTCAGCAATTTCTCCAGCTTTGAAAGGGGCTGTCATTGTGCAGCAGTACTCCACTCTAGAGAGCACTAGCGTCTTGAAGAGTATCATCATCGGTATAGCATCTCTAGTGTGAAAGGTTCTTGTTATCCAACCTGTCATTTTTCTTGCAGTTGTGACGGCTACTTTATTGTGTTCTTTAAAGGTAAGGTCTTCAGACATGAGTACACCCAAATCCTTTACATTGCCTTTTCGTTCTATGTTATGATTTGCCTGAGTTTTGTACGTGGTTTCCGTTTTTATATTCATTTTTTCCGTAGCGCATGAGCTGGAACTTCGTTAAACACCATATTATTTTCTGTAGCCCATAGAAAGACCTGATTGACATCTGATTGGAGGTTTGCCGTGTCCTCTATGTTGCCTGCTCTCATGAAAATAGTTAGCCTATAGGCTGCTAGACTACATACACAGGCTCATAGCCTATACAAGCCTGGCCTCTGGCCAGACTTGGGAAGTAGAAGAACTCCCAGAACCCCATCAAGCAGGTATCAGGCAGGTATCAGGCAGGTATCAAGCAGGTATCAGGCAGGTATACAAATTACAAGATGCAAGTAGCTTAGCGAATACAGTTGTGAGACTATTACAGGAGCAGGTTAGGCCCAGCTTCTCCTCCTAACTTGAAGATACTTACAATAAGTGTTTGGTGGAAAGCACCAATATGTAGTGTTGGTCGGCCAGAAACTTAACGCTTGTATTATTAAATTTGGATAAACTCTAAGCTTTTTTTTTTTTTTGTCAACAAAAATATAGACTTAGCCTGATGTAGCAATCCTAGGGCTAATACACGCTATCTTAGGCCTAATACAGTACATATATGTACTATACTAAGAATATTTAAGATTAGACTTTAGCTATATTTTATCCGAAGTGTCATGAAACTAATTGTACGGAAAGTGCGATTGATTACTATAAGAAAATACTGACTATCACACCATCTTGGTAGTTTGGACCCAATAGTTAAGTACTTTCGTGTCAGGAGGACGAGGGGAGTGACAGAGGGTAATAAGGAGCTTCAGCATGTAGTTCATTACATGTACGGTGATTAACGGGGGGTACTAAGTCAACCCGTCGTCTTAAAAATAACGTCGCTCTTCGCCCGTATGCGCACTATGGCCAAAAATGGACGTAATATGAAATGAAATCGCCTCACGAAAAAGATGTACTGTCCCGTTTTCTGTTTGGGTCCTCCGGCTTACTCGGTTAGGTTAGGAGAGGTAACTTTCAATTAATGATTTTCATGACGTATAGAAACCTTAGAAGAACTTCCTGCCCTCCTAACCTACCAGAGGACCCTTAACTTGCTCTTTTGGAAAAAAAAATCCAAAAATTGTTAAATATTTTTAATTTTCTCTTAAAATCCTCCGAGGCGACCATAGGATCACCTCCCGTTAATCGCTGCCTGTAAACATATCACTACCATGTCCACAAACTGGTTTGTACCTCCTGGGACCTTCGACAAGCCCCCGGCTTGCTGTCCACGTCGACGCCACTAGAGATGGTGGTCCCCCCTCCTCCTCCTGGGGGGTGTTCTTCAGAGGCAGAGGTGGGGGGGGAAGACTGGCTGGTCCCCGGTCGACCGACCGACCGACCGACAGGCTGGCGTACAGTCAGTATTGTGGCGGTGGGGTAAATTATCCATAATTGATTGGTTTACGGCACAGTTACTGCCTTCATGGTGGTTGCCCTGGTGGTGGTGGTTAATGGTTGCCCTGGTGGTGGTGGTGGTGGTGGTTAATGGTTGCCCTGGTGGTGGTGGTGGTGGTGGTGGTTAATGGTTGCCCTGGTGGTGGTGGTGGTGGTTAATGGTTGCCCTGGTGGTGGTGGTGGTGGTTAATGGTTGCCCTGGTGGTGGTGGTGGTGGTGGTTAATGGTTCCCCTGGTGGTGGTGGTTAATGGTTGCCCTGGTGGTGGTGGTGGTGGTTAATGGTTGCCCTGGTGGTGGTGGTTAATGGTTGCCATGGTGGTGGTGGTGGTGGTTAATGGTTGCCCTGGTGGTGGTGGTTAATGGTTGCCCTGGTGGTGGTGGTGGTGGTGGTGGTGGTGGTGGTGGTGGTGGTAGTGCCTTGCTCACGCTCCTCCCCAGCACACACTCGGCAGATCTTGGAGGATATAAAGAGGGTGATTACGAAAAAAAAAATAAATAAATTTGTGCAATTGTACTTTAACATAACAAATTTATTTTAAATGCATCAAACAACTATGGATATTATTATGTGTGTGTTGCCCAAGTTACGAGCAATTTGCTTTTATTGTTTGCTGGTAGTTAGTGTTAGAAATATATAGTACAGAACAGTTTGGTTAATATAGCTGTTGAACTGAGGCGGCTCAAGGCTCAGTCATTATGGGGTTGAGTTTAGGGCATTAGCTGGCCCCTAGTGCCCCGCCCACAGCTCCAGCTGCCCCCCGCCCACCCCCCTAGTGCCCCGCTCACAGCTCCAGCTGCCCCCCGCCCACCCCCCCTAGTGCCCCGCTCACAGCTCAAGCTGGCCCCCGCCCACCCCCCCTAATGCCCCGCTCACAGCTCCAGCTGCCACCCCCACCCCCCCTAGTGCCCCGCCCACAGCTCCAGCTGCCCCCCCCCCCACCCCCCTAGTGCCCCGATCACAGCTCCAGCTGCCCCCCGCCCACCCCCCCTAATGCCCCGCTCACAGCTCCAGCTGCCACCCCCACCCCCCCTAGTGCCCCGCCCACAGCTCCAGCTGCCCCCCCCACCCCCCTAGTGCCCCGCCCACAGCTCCAGCTGCCCCCCCCACCCCCCTAGTGCCCCGCTCACAGCTCCAGCTGCCCCCCGCCCACCCCCCCCCCCCCCTAGTGCCCCGCTCACAGCTCAAGCTGGCCCCCTAGTGCCCCGCCCACAGCTAACTCCCAACTATTAAACACCGCTAATTACTCCCAAATCTCTTCTCAAACGGTCTTAATTTAAATAATTTCTTATAATTAAATGCAGCTTCTTATAAAGTCTCACTCAATTACCGGGAGCAAGTTTTTTTTCCGTCCGTGTGTGTGTGTGTGTGTGTGTGTGTGTGTGTGTGTGTGTGTGTGTGTGTGTGTGTGTGTGTGTGTGTGTGTGTGTGTGTACGTGTATGTACGTGTATGTACGTACAGGAAGTAAAGGATGAGTCAGGTTATGGGTCAAGTGGCGGAGTGGTCTACGTCCTCAAGTCACAACCGATGATCCCGGGTTCCATTCCCGAGCGGGACAGCGACACTGGCAGACAGCAACGTTTTATTTTACCTGGTGCCTCTGTTCACCCTAGCAGTGAAATAGGTATACCCGGGAGTTAGGCAACTGTTGTGGGGATTGCATTTGTTCTCTTACAGTGAGATAGAACAAATAGTTTACCTTGGAGAGAGAGTATTGGTTGTGCCCTGCGGTAAACTGAACCTGAGTTTACCTGTGGTGTTATTTAGGTCAGAACAAGTGGAGCAGGGGGGATGGGGTGGGGGTGGGGGGTCGCATTATTGATTCACAGCCTAATCCGTCACGTGTGACTATTGGACAGTGTAAATCCATGCTAATCCATTGGTGGTTCGGGCAGGCAATCCCAAGGGGGGGGGGCAATTTGTCGGGTGAGAATGTAGGTTAAACCACCACAGGCTGGTCGATCACCGCGCCCTGCTGGCTATGGCGATAAATAACTACGGCCCATATTATACAAACTACCCCATATTATACAAACTACCCCATATTATACAAACTACCCCATATTATACAAACTACCCCATATTATACAAACTACCCCATATTATACAAACTACCCCATATTATACAAACTACCCCATATTATACAAACTACCCCATATTATACAAACTACCCCATATTATACAAACTACCCCATATTATACAAACTACGGCCCATATTATACAAACTACGGCCCATATTATACAAACTACCCCATATTATACAAACTACCCCATATTATACAAACTACGGCCCATATTATACAAACTACGGCCCATATTATACAAACTACGGCCCATATTATACAAACTACGGCCCATATTATACAAACTACGGCCCATATTATACAAACTACGGCCCATATTATACAAACTACGGCCCATATTATACAAACTACCCCATATTATACAAACTACGGCCCATATTATACAAACTACCCCATATTATACAAACTACGGCCCATATTATACAAATTACGGCCCATATTATACAAACTACGGCCCATATTATACAAACTACGGCCCATATTATACAAACTACGGCCCATATTATACAAACTACCCCATATTATACAAACTACGGCCCATATTATACAAACTACCCCATATTATACAAACTACGGCCCATATTATACAAACTACGGCCCATATTATACAAACTACGGCCCATATTATACAAACTACCCCATATTATACAAACTACGGCCCATATTATACAAACTACGGCCCATATTATACAAACTACGGCCCATATTATACAAACTACCCCATATTATACAAACTACCCCATATTATACAAACTACGGCCCATATTATACAAACTACGGCCCATATTATACAAACTACGGCCCATATTATACAAACTACCCCATATTATACAAACTACCCCATATTATACAAACTACGGCCCATATTATACAAACTACCCCATATTATACAAACTACCCCATATTATACAAACTACGGCCCATATTATACAAACTACGGCCCATATTATACAAACTACCCCATATTATACAAACTACCCCATATTATACAAACTACGGCCCATATTATACAAACTACCCCATATTATACAAACTACCCCATATTATACAAACTACCCCATATTATACAAACTACGGCCCATATTATACAAACTACCCCATATTATACAAACTACCCCATATTATACAAACTACCCCATATTATACAAACTACCCCATATTATACAAACTACCCCATATTATACAAACTACCCCATATTATACAAACTACGGCCCATATTATACAAACTACCCCATATTATACAAACTACCCCATATTATACAAACTACCCCATATTATACAAACTACGGCCCATATTATACAAACTACGGCCCATATTATACAAACTACCCCATATTATACAAACTACCCCATATTATACAAACTACCCCATATTATACAAACTACGGCCCATATTATACAAACTACCCCATATTATACAAACAACCCCATATTATACAAACTACCCCATATTATACAAACTACCCCATATTATACAAACTACGGCCCATATTATACAAACTACCCCATATTATACAAACTACCCCATATTATACAAACTATGGCCCATATTATACAAACTACCCCATATTATACAAACAACCCCATATTATACAAACTACGGCCCATATTATACAAACTACCCCATATTATACAAACTACCCCATATTACACAAACTACCCCATATTATACAAACTACCCCATATTATACAAACTACCCCATATTATACAAACTACCCCATATTATACAAACTACCCCATATTATACAAACTACCCCATATTATACAAACTACCCCATATTATACAAACTACGGCCCATATTATACAAACTACCCCATATTATACAAACAACCCCATATTATACAAACTACCCCATATTATACAAACTACCCCATATTATACAAACTACCCCATATTATACAAACTACGGCCCATATTATACAAACTACGGCCCATATTATACAAACTACCCCATATTATACAAACTACCCCATATTATACAAACTACCCCATATTATACAAACTACCCCATATTATACAAACTACCCCATATTATACAAACTACCCCATATTATACAAACTACCCCATATTATACAAACTACCCCATATTATACAAACCACCCCATATTATACAAACCACCCCATATTATACAAACTACCCCATATTATACAAACTACCCCATATTATACAAACTACCCCATATTATACAAACTACGGCCCATATTATACAAACTACCCCATATTATACAAACAACCCCATATTATACAAACTACGGCCCATATTATACAAACTACCCCATATTATACAAACTACCCCATATTATACAAACTACCCCATATTATACAAACTACCCCATATTATACAAACTACCCCATATTATACAAACTACCCCATATTATACAAACTACCCCATATTATACAAACTACCCCATATTATACAAACTACCCCATATTATACAAACTACCCCATATTATACAAACTACCCCATATTATACAAACTACCCCATATTATACAAACCACCCCATATTATACAAACTACCCCATATTATACAAACTACCCCATATTATACAAACTACCCCATATTATACAAACTACCCCATATTATACAAACTACGGCCCATATTATACAAACTACCCCATATTATACAAACAACCCCATATTATACAAACTACGGCCCATATTATACAAACTACCCCATATTATACAAACTACCCCATATTATACAAACTACCCCATATTATACAAACTACGGCCCATATTATACAAACCACCCCATATTATACAAACTACCCCATATTATACAAACAACCCCATATTATACAAACTACGGCCCATATTATACAAACTACCCCATATTATACAAACTACCCCATATTATACAAACTACCCCATATTATACAAACTACGGCCCATATTATACAAACCACCCCATATTATACAAACTACCCCATATTATACAAACTACCCCATATTATACAAACTACCCCATATTATACAAACTACGGCCCATATTATACAAACTACGGCCCATATTATACAAACTACCCCATATTATACAAACTACGGCCCATATTATACAAACTACCCCATATTATACAAACTACCCCATATTATACAAACTACCCCATATTATACAAACTACCCCATATTATACAAACCACCCCATATTATACAAACTACCCCATATTATACAAACTACCCCATATTATACAAACTACCCCATATTATACAAACTACCCCATATTATACAAACTACCCCATATTATACAAACTACCCCATATTATACAAACTACGGCCCATATTATACAAACTACGGCCCATATTATACAAACTACCCCATATTATACAAACTACGGCCCATATTATACAAACTACCCCATATTATACAAACTACCCCATATTATACAAACTACCCCATATTATACAAACCACCCCATATTATACAAACTACCCCATATTATACAAACTACCCCATATTATACAAACCACCCCATATTATACAAACTACCCCATATTATACAAACTACGGCCCATATATCAACTACCCCATATTATACAAACTACCCCATATTATACAAACCACCCCATATTATACAAACTACCCCATATTATACAAACTACGGCCCATATTATACAAACTACCCCATATTATACAAACTACCCCATATTATACAAACCACCCCATATTATACAAACCACCCCATATTATACAAACTACCCCATATTATACAAACTACCCCATATTATACAAACTACCCCATATTATACAAACCACCCCATATTATACAAACTACCCCATATTATACAAACTACCCCATATTATACAAACTACCCCATATTATACAAACCACCCCATATTATACAAACTACCCCATATTATACAAACTACCCCATATTATACAAACTACCCCATATTATACAAACTACCCCATATTATACAAACTACCCCATATTATACAAACTACCCCATATTATACAAACTACGGCCCATATTATACAAACTACCCCATATTATACAAACTACCCCATATTATACAAACTACCCCATATTATACAAACTACCCCATATTATACAAACCACCCCATATTATACAAACTACCCCATATTATACAAACTACCCCATATTATACAAACTACCCCATATTATACAAACCACCCCATATTATACAAACTACCCCATATTATACAAACTACCCCATATTATACAAACTACCCCATATTATACAAACTACGGCCCATATTATACAAACTACCCCATATTATACAAACTACCCCATATTATACAAACTACCCCATATTATACAAACTACCCCATATTATACAAACTACCCCATATTATACAAACTACCCCATATTATACAAACTACCCCATATTATATCAACTATCGCCCTATATTATAGAAGCCACCGCTTCATATTCGTTAAACAACTTTGAAATAAGGAGAATTTGGTCTCAGATTTGTGTAGTGTTTTGCATCTTATATCTTAGGCTTAGGGAGTAGAACTCCCTGAACCCCAACAACCAGGTATCAACCAGGTATCAATCAGGTTAGGAAAGCTGTAAGGTATCAATCGGGTATCAACCAGGTATCAGTCGGGTTAGGAAAGCTGTAAGGTATCAACCAGGTATCAATCGGGTATCAACCAGGTATCAATCGGGTTAGGAAAGCTGTAAGGTATAGGGTAATATGACCGATGTGGTATCGGTCATAATGTTGGTATCGGTCCGCCTGTGAGTGTGTGTGTTTGACAGTGGACAACCCGCCTTCCAGAAATGATAGTTCACCAGCTATTGGTCTACATAGAGGCGGGACCAGAGAGCTGAAGCTCAACCCTGGGAAGCACAACTAGGTTGAGTACTCCACACATCTACCACCACCACCTACGGGTTACTCATGCCCGTGCTGCCTCATGTGGTGTGTGTGTGTATGTAAAATTAAAATAATAAAATAAAAGGATAATAAGGAAGCTTTTCTAATTATGACTTCTCCATAGCTCGGGGGATAGAGCTTGAGTCTGACACGTGGGGTTCGAGCCTCTTAGAGGCCAGGTGAATATGAGGTTGGATAATGTGTGTGGCCACCAGGAGGAGTTGGCGTGACCTTGGGGGAGAGGGGGGGAGGAGGATAATGCCACTACGCAGCCCACCGTGAAGGTATCCATTGTTTTTAATAAAGAGGAAGGAGAGACATAGGTGAAGGGAAGTATAGAAGTGGGAAATACAGTGAGAGGTATGATAGCAGGCGGCGGGCTGTCCGCCTTGCTGACACCATGTGTGGGTGTTGGTAAGGTATCCATTGTGTTGTGATGTTACAACCCAGGTGTGGTGTGTTGAAGGCTCTTGCCTCCTGCTGTTGTAGGGCCTTGTTGACAATGTCTTTATCAACCTGGACTGCTTATCATCTCTGAGCACTGTAGGAAACATGTTACTCTTTGGTTTGGTTAAATTGCGTTAGTAATTGATTTATTTTGTCTTCAGGTACGTCATGTTTGATCTTGTCGAGGATGTCTGCTACGGGCGTACGGGCACGCCCGCAGTGTCCGTGCACGCCCGCACGCGACGCCCGCCCACACACACACACACCCACACGCGCCTCTTGATGTGTAACAGAATGCTTGCGTAAGTTCTCAGTGTCATACTTCTCTCAGGTCTAGTGTGTGTGTCTGTATTCACCTTGTTGTGCTTGCACGGGTTGGGCTTTGCTCTTTTGGCCCGCCTCTCAACTGTCAATCAATCAACTGTTATTAACTATTATTATCCCCCCCCCCCACATACACTGCTGTCTTGAATGGAAGACAGAAGAGTAAGAGCACACATGATCACTACCTGCTGGATACCTGCTGCTTGATAGGGTTCTGGGAGTTGTTCTACTCCCCAAGCCCGGCCCGAGGCCAGGCTTGGCTTGTGAGAGTTTGGTCCACCAGGCTGTTGCTTGGAGCGGCCCGCAGGCCCACATACCCACCACAGCCCGGTTGGTCCGGCACTCCTTGAAGGAAACTATCAAGTTTCCTCTTGAAGATGTCCACGGTTGTTCCGGCAATATTTCTTGTGCTCGCTGGGAGGACGTTGAACAACCGTGGACCTCTGATGTTTATACAGTGTTCTCTGATTGTGCCTATGGCACCTCTGCTCTTCACTGGTTCTATTCTGCATTTTCTTCCATATCGTTCACTCCAGTACGTTGTTATTTTACTGTGTAGATTTGGGATCTATCCCTCCAGTATTTTCCAGGTGTATATTATTTGGTATCTCTCTCGTCTCCTTTCTAGTGAGTACATTTGGAGAGCTTTGAGACGATCCCAATAATTTAGGTGCTTTATCTCGTCTATGCGTGCCGTATATGTTCTCTGTATTCCCTCTATTTCAGCAATCTCTCCTGCTCTGAAGGGGGAAGTGAGTACTGAGCAGTACTCAAGACGAGACAACACAAGTGACTTGAAGAGTACAACCATTGTGATGGGATCCCTGGATTTGAAAGTTCTCGCAATCCATCCGATCATTTTTCTGGCTGACGCAATATTTGCTTGGTTATGCTCCCTAAACGTTAGGTCGTCAGACATCATTATTCCCAAATCCTTGACATGTTGCTTTCATACTATGGGCAGATTTGATTTTTACCGTACCTGAGTACCAGGAATTTATCGCTGTTAAACATCATGTTATTTTCTGCTGCCAAGTAGAAAACTTTGTTGACATCTATCTGCTTGTAGTTTTTCAATGTCTTCAGCAGAGGTAATTTTCATGCTGATTTTTGAGTCGTCTGCAAAGGGTGACACGAAGCTGTGACTTGTATTTTTGTCTATCTGACGTGAGAGTAAGGAAAAGCAGTGGTGCAAGGACTGTACCTTGAGGTCCCGCCTCTCAACCGTCAATCAACTGGTGTACAGGTTCCTGAGCCTACTGGGCTCTATCATATCTACATTATAAACTGTGTATGGAGTCAGCCTCCACCACATCACTGCCTAATGCATTCCACCTGTGTCCCCTTGTTCGTGTCCCACCCGTGTTATTGTTTGTCTTTGTCCACCCTGTCAGGTTCCCGGTTGTGGGCGTGGGTGAGGTCGTGGGCGTGGGTGAGGTCGTGGGCGTGGGTGAGGAAGGAGAGAGGTGGGCGGAACGTGGGAGAGGAAACATGAGTCTGTTGATCAACCTGTCCTCTTGGTGCCTCCCTCACCCCGCACTCATTCCTCATGGCAGATATAGCTCCGTTGCACAAGGGGGGGAGTAAAGCCTTGGCAAAAAATTATAGACCAGTTGCACTAACATCATACATAATAAAAGTGTTTGAAAGAGTGATTAGGAATCAAGTTTCTAGTTTTATGGAAAACAATGAATTGCACAACCCAGGACAACATGGATTTAGAGCAGGAAGATCCTGTCTGTCACAGTTACTCAACCACTATGACAAAATCACAGAAGCTCTAGAAGAAAAGCAAAATGCAGATGTTGTATACACAAACTTTGCAAAGGCGTTCGACAAATGTGACCATGGGGTGATAGCTCACGAAATGAGGTCAATGGGAATAACTGGAAAAGTAGGACGCTGGATACTCAATTTCTTGTCGAACAGAACACAAAGAGTAACAGTCAATCAGATAAAATCGAGTCCAAGCGCAGTTAAAAGCTCTGTACCTCAAGGTACAGTCCTTGCACCGCTACTGTTCCTTATTCTCATATCTGATATAGACAAAAATACACGTCACAGCTTCGTGTCGTCCTTTGCAGATGACACAAAAATCAGCATGAAAATTACCTCTGCTGAAGACATTGAAAAACTACAAGCAGATGTCAACAAAGTTTTCGATTGGGCAGCAGAAAATAACATGTTTAACAGCGATAAATTCCAGGTACTCAGGTACGGCAAAAATGAGGACCTTAAACATAATACAGAGTACAAAACACAATCGAATGTGCCCATAGTAGAAAAACACCATGTCAAGGATTTGGGAATAATGATCGGATGATAATAAAATACAAAAATTAATACAAATGATGGGATGGATTACGAGAACTTTCAAATCCAGGGATCCCATCACAACGGTTGTAGACCAGACCACACACTAGAAATTGAAGGGACGACGACGTTTCGGTCCGTCCTGGACCATTCTCAAGTCGATTGTGGGACTTCACAATCGACTTGAGAATGGTCCAGGACGGACCGAAACGTCGTCGTCCCTTCAATTTCTAGTGTGTGGTATGGTCAACATACTTCAGCCACGTTATTGTGACTCATCGCCTACAATGGTTGTACTCTTCAAGTCACTTGTGTTGTCCCGTCTTGAGTACTGCTCAGTACTCACTTCCCCCTTCAGAGCAGGAGAGATTGCTGAAATAGAGGGAATACAGAGAACATATACGGCACGCATAGACGAGATAAAGCACCTAAATTATTGGGATCGTCTCAAAGCTCTCCAAATGTACTCTCTAGAAAGGAGACGAGAGAGATACCAAATAATATACACATGGAAAATACTGGAGGGACAGGTCCCAAATCTACACAGTAAAATAACAACGTACTGGAGTGAACGATATGGAAGAAAATGCAAGATTGAACCAGTGAAGAGCAGAGGTGCCATAGGCACAATCAGAGAACACTGTATAAACATCAGAGGTCCGCGGTTGTTCAACGTCCTCCCGGCGACTATAAGAAATATTGCCGGAACAACCGTGGACATCTTCAAGAGAAAACTGAACTGTTTTCTAAGAGAAGTTCCGGATCAGCCGGGCTGTGGTGGGTACGTGGGCCTGCGGGCCGCTCCAAGCAACAGCCTGGTGGACCAAACTCTCACAAGTCAAGCCTGGCCTCGGGCCGGGCTTGGGGAGTAGAACTCCCAGAACCCCATCAAGCAAGTCTCCTCCCTTCCTGACCCCTCACTCATTCCTCTCCTCCCTCACTCATTCCCCTCCTCCCTCATTCCCCTCCTCCCTCACTCATTCCCCTCCTTCCTCCCTCATTCCCCTCCTCCCTCACTCATTCCCCTCCTCCCTCCCTCATCCCTCACTCATTCCCCTCCTCCCTCCCTCCTCCCTCACTCATTCCCATCCTCCCTCCCTCCTCCCTCACTCATTCCCCTCCTCCCTCCCTCCCTCCTCCCTCACTCATTCCCCTCCTCCCTCCCTCATTCCCCTCCTCCCTCCCTCATTCCCCTCCTCCCTCCCTCATTCCCCTCCTCCCTCCCTCATTCCCCTCCTCCCTCCCTCATTCCCCTCCTCCCTCCCTCATTCCCCTCCTCCCTCACTCATTCCCCTCCTCCCTCCCTCATTCCCCTCCTCCCTCAACCATTCCTCTCCCCCCCCCCCCCGCCAACACCCACACCACCACCACCACACTCACCAGTAACTGGACACTTGGAGTTACTTGTTCCTGTTGGTCATATATTTTGGTGGTGTAATCTTCCATCCCCGCCCCCACCTGCCCACTCCCCCCACCTGCCCACTCCCCCCACCTGCCCACTCCCCCCCACCTGCCCACTCCCCCCCACCTGCCCACTCCCCCCCACCTGCCCACTCCCCCCACCTGCCCACTCCCCCCACCTGCCCACTCCCCCCACCTGCCCACTCCCCCCACCTGCCCACTCCCCCCACCTGCCCACTCCCCCCACCTGCCCACTCCCCCCACCTGCCCACTCCCCCCACCTGCCCACTCCCCCCCACCTGCCCCTCTCCCCCCACCTGCCCCTCTCCCCCCACCTGCCCCTCTCCCCCCACCTGCCCCTCTCCCCCCCCTGCCCCTCTCCCCCCCCTGCCCCTCTCCCTCCACCTGCCCCTCTCCCTCCACCTGCCCCTCTCCCCCCACCTGCCCCTCTCCCCCCACCTGCCCCTCTCCCCCCACCTGCCCCTCTCCCCCCACCTGCCCCTCTCCCCCCACCTGCCCCTCTCCCCCCACCTGCCCCTCTCCCCCACCTGCCCCACTCCCCCCCCCTGCCCCACTCCCCCCAGCTGCCCCACTCCCCCCAGCTGCCCCACTCCCCCCCCCTGCCCCACTCCCCCCAGCTGCCCCACTCCCCCCAGCTGCCCCACTCCCCCCCCCTGCCCCACTCCCCCCACCTGCCCCACTCCCCCCAGCTGCCCCACTCCCCCCAGCTGCCCCACTCCCCCCAGCTGCCCCACTCCCCCCAGCTGCCCCACTCCCCCCAGCTGCCCCACTCCCCCCAGCTGCCCCACTCCCCCCAGCTGCCCCACTCCCCCCAGCTGCCCCTCTCCCCCCAGCTGCCCCTCTCCCCCCAGCTGCCCCTCTCCCCCCAGCTGCCCCACTCCCCCCAGCTGCCCCACTCCCCCCAGCTGCCCCACTCCCCCCAGCTGCCCCTCTCCCCCCAGCTGCCCCACTCCCCCCAGCTGCCCCACTCCCCCCCTGCCCCACTCCCCCCAGCTGCCCCACTCCCCCCAGCTGCCCCACTCCCCCCCTCCCCCCACCTGCCCCACTCCCCCCCTCCCCCCACCTGCCCCACTCCCCCCCTCCCCCCACCTGCCCCACTCCCCCCCTCCCCCCACCTGCCCCACTCCCCCCTCCCCCCACCTGCCCCACTCCCCCCCTCCCCCACCTGCCCCACTCCCCCCCTCCCCCCACCTGCCCCACTCCCCCCCTCCCCCCACCTGCCCCACTCCCCCCCTCCCCCCACCTGCCCCACTCCCCCCAGCTGCCCCTCTCCCCCCAGCTGCCCCACTCCCCCCAGCTGCCCCAGCTGCCCCACTCCCCCCAGCTGCCCCAGCTGCCCCACTCCCCCCAGCTGCCCCAGCTGCCCCACTCCCCCCAGCTGCCCCACTCCCCCCCTCCCCCCACCTGCCCCACTCCCCTCAGCTGCCCCACTCCCCCCCTCCCCCCACCTGCCCCACTCCCCTCAGCTGCCCCACTCCCCCCCTCCCCCCACCTGCCCCACTCCCCCCAGCTGCCCCACTCCCCCCAGCTGCCCCACTCCCCCCACCTGCCCCACTCCCCCCACCTGCCCCACTCCCCCCAGCTGCCCCACTCCCCCCAGCTGCCCCACTCCCCCCAGCTGCCCCACTCCCCCCTGCCCCTCTCCCCCCCCCTGCCCATACAGCAAGGCCGTCTCTACCAGCCGGCTGGTCTTGGCTCCCTCAAGACAATATTGATTTTCCTTGCAAGTTTAACTGGGTTATGGCGGCCCGTCTCTGTGGGTTGCCCTCTTGTATTGACCCAGTATAAGGGAGCCAAGCGGACAGCACGCTGGACTTGTGGTCCCGGGTTCGATCCCAGGCGCCGGCGAGAAACAATGGGCAGAGTTTCTTTCACCCTATGCCCCTGTTACCTAGCAGTAAAATAGGTACCTGGGTGTTAGTCAGCTGTCACGGGCTGCTTCCTGGGGGTGGAGGCCTGGTCGAGGACCGGGCCGTGGGGACACTAAAGCCCCGAAATCATCTCAAGATAACCTGAAGATAACCACTTTATGCCCCCTGTTACCTAGCAGTAAAATAGGTACCTGGGTGTTAGTCAGCTGTCACGGGCTGCTTCCTGGGGGTGGAGGCCTGGTCGAGGACCGGGCCGCGGGGACACTAAAGCCCCGAAATCATCTCAAGATAACCTCAAGATAACCACTTTATGCCCTCTGTTACCTAGCAGTAAAATAGGTACCTGGGTGTTAGTCAGCTGTCACGGGCTGCTTCCTGGGGGTGGAGGCCTGGTCGAGGACCGGGCCGCGGGGACACTAAAGCCCCGAAATCATCTCAAGATATCCTCAAGATAACCCTTTCCTCTCGTCACGTGCCACTCCGTACAATATACAACTGTTTGGCCTAACTGGAAACGTAATATATACAACCTTTAGAGGTCGATGAGTGGAAAGCGTCAATATTTCGATGGTTTGGGTGGTACTAATGCGTCATATTTTATACGGATTGGTAGAGTCAAAATATATGAGAGGTATTAGGTAGCAAGATATCGTTTTCTCAGTAGAAGTTATCTCAAGATAACCTCAAGAGATGAGAGGCTGAGTTAGGTTGGTTGGGTTCCTGTGTTTACGACTACGCCAGACAGTCGTGTTTGTAACGTTTCTGCTATGGCAAATTGTTGTATTTTGTGACGTTTCTGGTTTGGCAAACTGTTGTATTTTTATATTGCTGGGTAGTCAAACTGTTGTATTTTTTACGTTTCTGGGTAGTCAAACTGCTGTATTTTTTACGTTTCTGGGTAGTCAAACTGTTGTATTTTTTACGTTTCTGGGTAGTCAAACTGTTGTATTTTTTACGTTTCTGGGTAGTCAAACTGTTGTATTTTTTACGTTTCTGGGTAGTCAAACTGTTGTATTTTTTACGTTTCTGGGTAGTCAAACTGTTGTATTTTTTACGTTTCTGGGTAGTCAAACTGTTGTATTTTTTACGTTTCTGGGTAGTCAAACTGCTGTATTTTTTACGTTTCTGGGTAGTCAAACTGTTGTATTTTTTACGTTTCTGGGTAGTCAAACTGTTGTATTTTTTACGTTTCTGGGTAGTCAAACTGTTGTATTTTTTACGTTTCTGGGTAGTCAAACTGCTGTATTTTTTACGTTTCTGGGTAGTCAAACTGCTGTATTTTTTACGTTTCTGGGTAGTCAAACTGCTGTATTTTTTACGTTTCTGGGTAGTCAAACTGCTGTATTTTTTACGCTTGTGGGTAGGCAAAATGGTTGTATTATTTAGGTTTGCAACTATGCCAAAGCATTTAATGTTTGAGTGAGAGTGAGAGGAGACTGACAGAAACGGAAGTCTCTGCTTGTTTTAGAAACCAGTTTTTTTTTTGTATTGTTTATAAACCTGATTTATTTAGTTGAGTCATTTATGGAATAGTAATGTGAAAGGTGGTGGGGGGGGGGGAGGAATGGATGGGTGTATAGGGAGGGGAGAGGCAGGGAGAGAGAGAGGGAGAGGCAGGGAGAGA
>NC_091168.1:31364066-31464066 GCF_040958095.1 Procambarus clarkii | reverse complement strand
GTCAATCAACTGGTGTACAGATTCCTGAGCCTATTGGGCTCTATCATATCTACATTTGAAACTGTGAATGGAGTCAGCCTCCACCACATCACTTCCTAATGCATTCCATTTGCTAACTACTCTGACACTGAAAAAGTTCTTTCTAACGTCTCTGTGGCTCATTTGGGTACTCAGCTTCCACCTGTGTCCCCTTGTTCGCGTCCCACCAGTGTTGAAAAGTTCGTCCTTGTTTACCCGGTCGATTCCCCTGAGGATTTTGTAGGTTGTGATCATGTCCCCCCTTACTCTTCTGTCTTCCAGTGTCGTGAGGTGCATTTCCCGCAGCCTTTCCTCATAACTCATGCCTCTTAGTTCTGGGACTATACTAGTGTGTGTGTGTGTGTGTGTGTGTGTGTGTGTGTGTGTGTGTGTGTGTGTGTGTGTGTGTGTGTGTACTTGCGGGAGGAGGTAGACAAGGGCGGGGCGAGGCAGGTGGAGTCAGACCACATCCTTCCGGGGCTGTCTTAGCCAACACTCGCCGCCTCTCCTCACCACCTTAACATCTCTTATCAATGAACAACAATTGGACTCGTTGTATTGTTAAACTGCATCATTATGAACCCATCCACGCCCTTGTCTGGCAGTGTACAACACAAGGTTAGACTTATACACTGAAATATATACACTGTCTAATGTAGTTTATTGTATCCATGATATACATGTGCTTCAGCCTACAGTTTAGACCTATTGTCTTGTGTATGACCCTCTGTCCTGTGTGACAGTGAATACCAGCATTATCCTCACTCTAATATGACCTAGTTGAATTACTCAGATTAGGCTAATTAGATCGGGTTAATTACTCAGATTAGGCTAATTAGATCGGGTTAATTACTCAGATTAAATTGAAGAGGAAACTAGATTGTTTCCTCCAAGGAGTGCCGGACCAACCGGGCTGTGGTGGGTATGTGGGCCTGCGGGCCGCTCCAAGCAACAGCCTGGTGGACCATACTCAGTGCAGGTACTGGGGGATCTTACCTGGATGTTACCTGGGTCGGGACTGTGAGTGGTGTGAGGGATTGAGTGTGGCTGAGAGTGTGGGTGGTGTATAGTGTTCACCTGAGAGCGGCCACCTGGCTGGGTGTAGCGGGTGTGGAGTGTGCTTTAGGCAGGTGTGTATACACCTGTGTTAAGGTGGTGAGTGTGGGTGGTGTATAGTGTTCACCTGAGAGCGGCCACCTGGCTGGGTGTTGCGGGTGTGGAGTGTGCTTTAGGCAGGTGTGTATACACCTGTGTTAAGGTGGTGAGTGTGGGCGGTGTATAGTGTTCACCTGAGAGCGGCCACCTGGCTGGGTGTAGCGGGTGTGGAGTGTGCTTTAGGCAGGTGTGTATACACCTGTGTTAAGGTGGTGAGTGTGGGCGGTGTATAGTGTTCACCTGAGAGCGGCCACCTGGCTGGGTGTAGCGGGTGTGGAGTGTGCTTTAGGCAGGTGTGTATACACCTGTGTTAAGGTGGTGAGTGTGGGCGGTGTATAGTGTTCACCTGAGAGCGGCCACCTGGCTGGGTGTAGCGGGTGTGGAGTGTGCTTTAGGCAGGTGTGTATACACCTGTGTTAAGGTGGTGAGTGTGGGCGGTGTGCTCGTTCAAGGTCGCAGGAAATGAGGTAGTTCACCACCCGACCCTTTGAGCCCCGTCATGCTCTAGGGTGTATTTATATACACCGAGTGGTGTATGACCCCCGCTTCCCCTGTCTGTATACACCGAGTGGTGTATGACCCCCGCTTCCTCTGTCTGTATACACCGAGTGGTGTATGACCCCCGCTTCCCTGTCTGTATACACCGAGTGGTGTATGACCCCCGCTTCCCTGTCTGTATACACCGAGTGGTGTATGACCCCCGCTTCCCTGTCTGTATACACCGAGTGGTGTATGACGAGGTTCGCTGTGTAAATACATAGAGTATAGTGTGTATGGTGTGTGTCATGTTGTTGTAGAAGTGGAGCCAGTTTGTGAAGGAAGAGTTTACCCCAACGGTGGTGACGGCGTGAGACCAAGTAGTTGTGTTGTTAATGTTCCGGCGGCCCTTGCTTGGACCAGACTCTCCAGCAGCTGTAGGGGGGCTGCTTGTTAGTGATGTCGCTCTGTAGTTGGACACTTTGTCTCCCCCCCCCTCCCCTCCCCCCTGGCTTGTAGAGTGCCACCACTCTACTAACATAGTTGTGCTTGCTGGGGTTGAGCTCTGGCTCTTTGGTCCCGCCTCTCAACTGTCAATCAACAGGTGTACAGGTTCCTGAGCCTACTGGGCTCTATCATATCTACATTATAAACTGTGTATGGAGTCAGCCTCCACCACATCACTGCCTAATGCATTCCATCTGTTAACTACTCTGACACTGAAAAAGTTCTTTCTAACGTCTCTGTGGTTCATTTGGGTACTCTGTTTCTACCTGTGTCCCCTTGTTCGCGTCCCACCAGTGTTGAATAGTTTATCCTTTTCTACCCCTGTCAATTCCTGTGAGAATTTTGTAGGTAGTGATCATGTCTCCCCTTACTCTTGTCTTCCAGTGTCGTGAGGTTCAACTCACGCAGCCTTTCCTCGTAACTCAAGCCTCTTAGTTCTGGGACTAGTCTAGTGGCATACCTTTGGACTTTTTCCAGCTTCGTCTTGTGCTTGACAATGTACGGGCTCCATGCTGGGGCCGCATACTCCAGGATTGGTCTTACATATGTGGTGTACAAGATTCTGAATGATTCCTTACACAGGTTCCTGAAGGCTGTTCTGATGTTAGCCAGCCTCGCATATGCCGCAGATGTTATTCTTTTTATGTGGGCTTCAGGAGACAGGTTTGGTGTGATATCAACTCCTAGATCTTTCTCTGTCCGTTTCATAAAGGACTTTTTCTCCCATTCTGTATCCTGTGTCTGGCCTCCTGTTTCCACCGCCTAGTTTGATGACCTTGCATTTACTCGGGTTGAACGTTAGCAGCCATTTGTTGGACCATTCATTCAGTTTGTCTAGGTCATGTTGTAGCCTTATACTACGTGTGTGTGTGCGTGCGTGCGTGCAGGCGTGCGCGGAGGCATGCGCACCTGCCTGCATGCGTGTGCGTGCGTGAGGGAAGACGTGCGTCCAGAAGGCAGAGGGAGAAAGTGCGGGTGTGAGTGTTAGTGACCAGACTACATCGATTAGTGCATGTGAAGGGGGGGGGGGCTGGCGTCTGTCTGCTGCCCCTCTTCAACCCCCCCTCCCTTCCACGCCCAAATTTGAGCCAGTCAGGCAACCCATCCTCCGAATTGACAGTACGTTTTAATACTAAGTGTAATAAGTACATTCCCTGACTGTCATACACAGTACATAATTGCACATATGGGGCCGTTACATTTTCCTCCCCCATTTTATTCTTGTTTTCTGTTAAGACGCTCAGAAATTTAGGATGAAGGTTTAAAGTTCAGTTCACTTTACACAAGTTTTAAGTATCAGGAATTTCATTTGCAGTTTTATTAAACAATAGAGATTTTATACAAAATTTGAAAATATCTTGAGTTACTTTACAATTTATTTAAATATTTATTTTTCATTTGTTTTATCTAACTGTAGTATCAATATAGTTATAGGTTAAGTAATAATTGTAATTAAGAAGCAATAAAATGCTTATCTTCAAAATCTAAGACGGTTAGGTTAGGTCGTGGTTTTCTATTCAGCTTTTTAGGTAAACTCAAATCTTTACAATATATTTGACAGTACGATTTAATACTAAGTGTAAATAAGTACATTCCCTGACTGTGATACATAGTACATAATTGCACTTAAGAGGCTGTTACATTCACCTCCCTATTTTTGGTGGACGAGCTGACTCAGTCTCACATAATACGTCACATTTTGTACGAAATGTAACACTCCATTAACAAATACAGTGTACACTCCATTAACAAATACAGTGTACACTCCATTAACAAATACAGTGTACACTCCATAACAAACACATACGGTGTACAAATATAAGCACCGTAATATTGACGTTTTCTATGAGTGGGCCGTAATAGGGTTGATGGGTTGCTTGGGTTCGAACAGTTGTTTGACGGACGGAGCCATTGTAGAGGGAGCAGCAAGTGGAGGGAAGGTGTTGTGGTGAGGGGTTGTGTGTGTGTGGAGCGCGGGGGTAGTTGGGCAGTGTGCTTGTCTCTAAGGATCAATGTGTAACTGGCACTGTCCTCACCGCGTCAGTGCCAGTTAGTGCCTGTGTAGCCATGTATGCACTCCTCCTTGCAACCACTCCAGCCAACATTGGTAACCCTTCACTCACCAAACCTGTGCCTGGATTGTACCTGCATGTGTCAGGTTTCGGGAGTTCTTTTACTCCCCGAGCCCGGCCCGAAGCCAGGCTCGACTTGTGGTAACTTGGTCCACCAGGCTGTTGCTTGGAGCGGCCCGCAGGCCTACATATCCACCACAGCCTGGTTGGTCCGGTACTCCTTGATGGGAGGGTGTTGAACAGCTGTGGACCTCTGATGTTCAGACAGTGTTCTCTGATTGTGCCTATGGCACCTCTACTCCTCACTGGTTCTATTCTGCATTTCCTTCCGTACCTTTCACCCCACTGTGTTGTTATTCTACTATACAAATTTGGGACTTGACTCTTCTCATCAGTTTTGCATCATCTACAAACATTGATACGAAGGAGTCAATTTCATGTCAGGTCGTTGACTTTTATTAGAAACATTATGGGCTTCTAGAAGCGAGCCTTGTGGTACTCCCACTTGTAACCTCACTCCTCTCTGATGTGTCTGCTCTCGGTGTGACCCTTTGTTTCCCTGCTGAGTGGTAGTCTCTGACCCACCTTAGGGCTCCTCCAGATACAGCACCAGCCTGCTTCTCTAGCATGAGTAGGAGACTTTCGTGCGGGACGGTAACAAATGCCTTCTGGCAGTCGAGAAATATGCAGTCTGGCCACCCGTCTCTCTGGTGTATGGTGTGTGTCATGTTGTTGTAGAAGTGGAGCCAGTTTGTGAAGGAAGAGTTTACCCCAACGGTGGTGACGGCGTGAGACCAAGTAGTTGTGTTGTTAATGTTCCGGCGGCCCTTGCTTGGACCAGACTCTCCAGCAGCTGTAGGGGGCTGCTTGTTAGTGATGTCCGTCTGTAGTTGGACACTTTGTCTCCCCCCCTCCCCTCCCCCCTGGCTTGTAGAGTGCCACCACTCTACTAACATAGTTGTGCTTGCTGGGGTTGAGCTCTGGCTCTTTGGTCCCGCCTCGCAACCGGCAATCAACTGGCGAGTACCCTGTAATGGTTGTCACCTGAGACAACTGTGGTGTTTCCTATTTGTATACCTGCCTTGTGTTTACCTGGAGGTACTTCCGGGGATCTGTGTCCCCTGTGGCCCGGTCTCTGACCCAAGCCAGGATTTATCATTTTTTACGCATTCACCTACGAAACCTTTACATCTTTTCTGAATGATAGCGGCTTTGTGTCGATATATTAAATAATTTTTGAGCCCCGAAGCACTACGAGGTTGTCTATAATAACAATAACAACCTTGGGTTGTGGAGTTTACAAGCTGGTAAACTGTTTACTATATGTAAACAAAGCTGCCATGATTGTTCAAAGATGTACAGGTTTCGTAAGGCGAATGATGCTTGACGAATCCTGACCTTGACGTCCTGGCTGGTGGTGTGATCAACGAGGCTGTCAGACGCCGCTGCTCGCAGTGTGGCGTATGAATCACAGCCTGGTTGATCATGTCGCTACGCCGGTGCTGGTGACCAGTGTCTCAGTGGTCTTACATGCCTGGTGTTATCTTGAGGTTATCTTGAGATGATTTCGAGGCTTTTTAGTGTCCCCGCGGCCCGGTCCTCGACCAGGCCTCCACCCCCAGGAAGCAGCCCGTGACAGCTGACTAACACCCAGGTACCTATTTTACTGCTAGGTAACAGGGGGCATAGGGGTGAAAGAAACTGTGCCCATTGTCTCTCGCCGGCGCCTGGGATCGAACCCGGGTCCACAGGATCACAAGTCCAGCGTGCTGTCCGCTCGGCCGACCGGCTCCCCTCTCAAGATTGTCTCAAGATTGTCTCAAGATTGTCTCAAGATTGTGTACATAAAATGTTTCCATTTAAGGAACAGTTATGAATCTGTCTCAGGAAGCAAAGGATCCAAAGGGGGGGGGGTGATTTCCTCCAAAGTATACCTGATCAACCAGGCTGTGACTCATACGTCAGGCTGCGAGCAGCCGCGTCTAACAGCCTGGTTGATCAGTCCAGCAACCAGGAGGCCTGGTCGACGACCGGGCCGCGGGGACACTAAGCCCCGGAAGCACCTCAAAGTAGCCTCAAGGTAGCAGGAGCGATACTAGTTCCTAGCTTATCCTATCCTAATCCACGCTAACCTCATCTATCCTATTCTAACTTGTGATATATACTAACCAATTCCAACCTATCCTGAACACATCAATCTTATTTAACCTATCCTGAGGTCATCTATCTTATCCTAACCTATCCTAAGGTCATCTATCTTATCCTAACCTATCCTAAGGTCATCTATCTTATCCTAACCTATCCTAAGGTCATCTATCTTATCCTAACCTATCCTAAGGTCATCTATCTTATCCTAACCTATCCTGAGGTCATCTATCTTATCCTAACCTATCCTAAATTCATCTATCTTATCCTAACCTATCTTAACCTCTGCTGTACACATGTATACTAATGAGTCATAACCTAACCTACACTATCCCAAAGCAAATAATACCAGAAATTAGATAATGTCCACACACCTTGTGCGAGGTGCCGCCTCATTTGCATAATGTGGCAGTATCTTGCCTTCTTCCTGAACACTGCTCTAAGCTCGCGAGCACCGTAGGGGCTTTACACTAAGCTCGCGAGCACCGTAGGGGCTTGACACTAAGCTCGTAAGCACCGTAGGGGCTTGACACTAAGCTCGCAAGCACCGTAGGGGCTTGACACTAAGCTCGCGAGCACCGTAGGGGCTTGACACTAAGCTCGCAAGCACCGTAGGGGCTTGACACTAAGCTCGCGAGCACCGTAGGGGCTTGACACTAAGCTCGCGAGCACCGTAGGGGCTTGACACACACAGCCTGTAAGTATTACTGTTATATTAAGACGTAAACCAGCCATTTGTTTAGTTTTTTTTTTGGTTAAGGCTGTTTTATACAGGGCGGGCTCTCCCAGAGCCATACGAGCGGTCTACGTCCTAATATACACTACTGTTGTATATAGGGCGGGCTCTCTCAGAACCATACGAGCGGTCTACGTCCTAATATACACTACTGTTGTATATAGGGCGGGCTCTCTCAGAACCATACGAGCGGTCTACGTCCTAATATACACTACTGTTGTATATAGGGCGGGCTCTCTCAGAACCATACGAGCGGTCTACGTCCTAATATACACTACTGTTGTATATAGGGCGGGCTCTCTCAGAACCATACGAGCGGTCTACGTCCTAATATACACTACTGTTGTATATAGGGCGGGCTCTCCCAGAGCCATACGAGCGGTCTACGTCCTAATATACACTACTGTTGTATATAGGGCGGGCTCTCTCAGAACCATACGAGCGGTCTACGTCCTAATATACACTACTGTTGTATATAGGGCGGGCTCTCCCAGAGCCATACGAGCGGTCTACGTCCTAATATACACTACTGTTGTATATAGGGCGGGCTCTCTCAGAACCATACGAGCGGTCTACGTCCTAATATACACTACTGTTGTATATAGGGCGGGCTCTCTCAGAACCATACGAGCGGTCTACGTCCTAATATACACTACTGTTGTATATAGGGCGGGCTCTCTCAGAACCATACGAGCGGTCTACGTCCTAATATACACTACTGTTGTATATAGGGCGGGCTGTCTCAGAACCATACGAGCGGTCTACGTCCTAATATACACTACTGTTGTATATAGGGCGGGCTCTCAGAACCATACGAGCGGTCTACGTCCTAATATACACTACTGTTGTATATAGGGCGGGCTGTCTCAGAACCATACGAGCGGTCTACGTCCTAATATACACTACTGTTGTATATAGGGCGGGCTCTCAGAACCATACGAGCGGTCTACGTCCTAATATACACTACTGTTGTATATAGGGCGGGCTCTCTCAGAACCATACGAGCGGTCTACGTCCTAATATACACTACTGTTGTATATAGGGCGGGCTCTCTCAGAACCATACGAGCGGTCTACGTCCTAATATACACTACTGTTGTATATAGGGCGGGCTCTCTCAGAACCATACGAGCGGTCTACGTCCTAATATACACTACTGTTGTATATAGGGCGGGCTCTCTCAGAACCATACGAGCGGTCTACGTCCTAATATACACTACTGTTGTATATAGGGCGGGCTCTCCCAGAGCCATACGAGCGGTCTACGTCCTAATATACACTACTGTTGTATATAGGGCGGGCTCTCTCAGAACCATACGAGCGGTCTACGTCCTAATATACACTACTGTTGTATATAGGGCGGGCTCTCCCAGAGCCATACGAGCGGTCTACGTCCTAATATACACTACTGTTGTATATAGGGCGGGCTCTCTCAGAACCATACCAGCGGTCTGCGTCCTAATATACACTACTGTTGTATATAGGGCGGGCTCTCCCAGAGCCATACGAGCGGTCTACGTCCTAATATACACTACTGTTGTATATAGGGCGGGCTCTCTCAGAACCATACGAGCGGTCTACGTCCTAATATACACTACTGTTGTATATAGGGCGGGCTCTCAGAACCATACGAGCGGTCTACGTCCTAATATACACTACTGTTGTATATAGGGCGGGCTCTCTCAGAACCATACGAGCGGTCTACGTCCTAATATACACTACTGTTGTATATAGGGCGGGCTCTCCCAGAGCCATACGAGCGGTCTACGTCCTAATATACACTACTGTTGTATATAGGGCGGGCTCTCTCAGAACCATACGAGCGGTCTACGTCCTAATATACACTACTGTTGTATATAGGGCGGGCTCTCCCAGAGCCATACGAGCGGTCTACGTCCTAATATACACTACTGTTGTATATAGGGCGGGCTCTCTCAGAACCATACGAGCGGTCTACGTCCTAATATACACTACTGTTGTATATAGGGCGGGCTCTCCCAGAGCCATACGAGCGGTCTACGTCCTAATATACACTACTGTTGTATATAGGGCGGGCTCTCTCAGAACCATACGAGTGGTCTACGTCCTAATATACACTACTGTTGTATATAGGGCGGGCTCTCTCAGAACCATACGAGTGGTCTACGTCCTAATATACACTACTGTTGTATATAGGGCGGGCTCTCCCAGAGCCATACGAGCGGTCTACGTCCTAATATACACTACTGTTGTATATAGGGCGGGCTCTCTCAGAACCATACGAGCGGTCTACGTCCTAATATACACTACTGTTGTATATAGGGCGGGCTCTCCCAGAGCCATACGAGCGGTCTACGTCCTAATATACACTACTGTTGTATATAGGGCGGGCTCTCTCAGAACCATACGAGTGGTCTACGTCCTAATATACACTACTGTTGTATATAGGGCGGGCTCTCTCAGAACCATACGAGCGGTCTACGTCCTAATATACACTACTGTTGTATATAGGGCGGGCTCTCTCAGAACCATACGAGCGGTCTACGTCCTAATATACACTACTGTTGTATATAGGGCGGGCTCTCCCAGAGCCATACGAGCGGTCTACGTCCTAATATACACTACTGTTGTATATAGGGCGGGCTCTCTCAGAACCATACGAGCGGTCTACGTCCTAATATACACTACTGTTGTATATAGGGCGGGCTCTCCCAGAGCCATACGAGCGGTCTACGTCCTAATATACACTACTGTTGTATATAGGGCGGGCTCTCCCAGAGCCATATGAGCGGTCTACGTCCTAATATACACTACTGTTGTATATAGGGCGGGCTCTCCCAGAGCCATACGAGCGGTCTACGTCCTAATATACACTACTGTTGTATATAGGGCGGGCTCTCCCAGAGCCATACGAGCGGTCTACGTCCTAATATACACTACTGTTGTATACAGGGCGGGCTCTCCCAGAGCCATACGAGCGGTCTACGTCCTAATATACACTACTGTTGTATACAGGGCGGGCTCTCCCAGAGCCATACGAGCGGTCTACGTCCTAATATACACTACTGTTGTATACAGGGCGGGCTCTCCCAGAGCCATACGAGCGGTCTACGTCCTAATATACACTACTGTTGTATACAGGGCGGGCTCTCCCAGAGCCATACGAGCGGTCTACGTCCTAATATACACTACTGTTGTATACAGGGCGGGCTCTCCCAGAGCCATACGAGCGGTCTACGTCCTAATATACACTACTGTTGTATATAGGGCGGGCTCTCCCAGAGCCATACGAGCGGTCTACGTCCTAATATACACTACTGTTGTATAGGAGAAGGGTAGAGGGGGCCGCGTACTGTGCATTGTGGTGGATGCAGACCTCCAGGGCCCGTCTCTCCCGCCATATTGGGCCACCACCGTCACGACAACAACGCCAATGCAGCTGTTCCGGCTCAATATTGCACACGCTGCAACATCATCATAATCCACAATGAGTGAAACAATCTAAGATGGGGATGAGCATTATCCTCGCAGCGGGCGCCTGTTACCACGGTCTCCTTGTCGGGAGATGAGACGAGGCAGAGGCTTGTTCTACCTATCCCCCCCCCCCCCCTGGCTTACACCTGGCTTGCTTTGCCCTCCCCCCCCCCACCTCTCCCCCAAGGCTTACACGTGGCTTGCTGTCTGCTTCCAAGAGAAGCACAGATGGACAGTCAAGCTTTCCCAAGTGATTATCTTGAGGTTATCTTGAGTTGATTTCGGGGCTTTAGTGTCCCCGCGGCCCGGTCCTTGACCAGGCCTCCACCCCCAGGAAGCAGCCCGTGACAGCTGACTAACACCCAGGTACCTATTTACTGCTAGGTAACAGGGGCATTCAGGGTGAAAGAAACTTTGCCCATTTGTTTCTGCCTCGTGCGGGAATCGAACCCGCGCCACAGAATTACGAGTCCTGCGCGCTATCCACCAGGCTACGAGGCCCCCCCTACGTGATAGTCACATGTGGGGTCCTGGCTACTGGGCAGAAGGTTTATTTGGGCATCTCTCTCAGTGGTTTATCTGTGTCTACCAGGGGGGTCAGAGGCTATAAGCTTGGGGTACCTGAGTACACATACACGTACTCACAATAAGGGAATATCTAAGCAACAGGAAACAGCGAGTAACTGTGAGGGGGGAGACATAAGAGTAGCGAGATGTCACCAGCGGGGTCCCACAGGGCTCTGTACTTGGACCCATCCTGTTTCTAATATATGTAAACGACCTTCCAGAGGGTATAGACTCATTGCTCTCAATGTTTGCTGATGATGCAAAAATTGAGAAGAATCAAGACAGATGAAGATAGACTACAGGATGATCTGGACAAACTGGAGGAATGGTCTAGAAAATAGCTACTAAAGTTCAACTCGGGAAAGTGTAAAGTAATGAAATTAGGCGAAGGGAGCAGAAGGCTGAGCACAATGTACCATCTGGAAGGTGATATCCTGCAAGAGTCAAATAGAAAGATCTGGGGGTTGATATCACACCGAACCTGTCCCCAGAAGCCCACATCAGAAGGATATCATCAGCGGCATATGCTAGATTGGCCAACATAAGAAGTGCCTTTAGAAACTTGTATAAGGAATACACCTTGTATACCACTTACATATGACCAATCCAGGAGTAAGCAGCTCCAGCCTGGAGTCCCTACCCCATCAAGCAGGTAGTTAAACACAAGACAAAGTTAGAGAAGATTCAGAGGTATGCCACTAGACTCGTTCCGGAACTGAGAGGATTGAGCTACGAGGAAAGGCTAAGGGAGCTGAACCTCTCATCCCTGGAAAACAGAAGAGTAAGGGGAGACATGATAACCACCTACAAAATTCTCAGGGAAATTGACAGTGTGGACAAAGACAAACTCTTTAGCGCTGGTGGAACACGGACAAGGGGACACAGGTGGAAACTTAGTACCCAGATGAGGCACAGAAACATTAGAAAGAATTTTTTCAGTGTCAGAGTAGTTAACAGGTGGAATGCATTAGGCAGTGATGTGGTGGAGGCTGACTCCATATACAGTTTATAATGTAGATATCATAGAGCTCAGTAGACTCAGGAATGTGTACACCAGTTGTTGACCAAACCACACACTAGAAAGTGAAGGGACGACGACGTTTCAGTCCGTCCTGGACCATTCTCAAGTCGATTGTGAGAATGATCGATTCATGAATGAGTCGATTCGCAATCGACTTGAGAATGGTTCAGGACGGACCGCACCGTCGTCGTCCCTTCACTTTCTAGTTTGTGGTTTGGTCAGCATATTTCAGCCAGGTTATTGTGACTCCTCGTCTGTACACCAGTTGACTGACAGTTGAGAGGCGGGACCAAAGAGCCGCAGCTCAACCGCCGCAAGCACAACTAGGTGAGTAGTGTGTGTGAGTAAAAGTAAAAGGAGCCGGTCGGCCGAGCGGACAGCACGCTGGACATGTGATCCTGTGGTCCCAGGTTCGATCCCAGGCGCCGGCGAGAAACAATGGGCAGTTTCTTTCACCCTATGCCCGTGTTACCTAGCAGTAAAATAGGTACCTGGGTGTTAGTCAGCTGTCACGGGCTGCTTCCTGGGGGTGGAGGCCTGGTCGAGGACCGGGCCGCGGGGACACTAAAGCCCCGAAATCATCTCAAGATAACCTCAAGATAACCTCAAGTAGTGTAGCAGCAGCAGGAGGGAGGGGGGGGAGAGTAACCAAACAACAATAATAAGTGATGCTGTAGCTGCCTCAGCGTTATCAGATAAGAGAATGATCTCATTTACATATTCATGAACGGGAAGGTGTGTACTCACCTATTTGTGCTTGCAGGATCGAGCATTGACTCTTGGATCCCGCCTTTCTAGCCATCGGTTGTTTACAGCAATGACTCCTGTCCCATTTCCCTGTAATAACTAATTTTAAAATTATGAATAGTATTTGCTTCCACAACCTGTTCCTGAAGTGCATTCCATTTTCCCACTACTCTCACGATAAAAGAAAACTTCCTAACATCTCTGTGACTCATCTGAGTTTCGAGCTTCCATCCATGTCCCCCTCGTTCTGTTACTATTCCGTGTGAACATTTCGTCTATGTCCACTCTGTCAATCCCTCTGAGTATCTTATACGTTCCTATCATGTCCCCCCTCTCCCTTCTTCTTTCTAGTGTCGTAAGGCACAGTTCCCTCAGGCGCTCCTCATACCCCATCCCTCGTAGCTCTGGGACGAGTCTCGTTGCAAACCTCTGAACCTTTTCCAGTTTCATTATATGCTTCTTCAGATGGGGACTCCATGATGAGGCGGCATACTCTAAGACTGGCCTCACGTAGGCAGTGTAAAGCGCCCTAAATGCCTCCTTACTTAGGTTTATGAATGATGTTCTAACTTTTGCCAGTGTAGAGTACGCTGCTGTCGTTATCCTATTTATATGTGCCTCAGGAGATAGATTAGGTGTTACGTCCACGCCCAGGTCTCTTTCGCGCGTCGTCACAGGTAGGCTGTTCCCCTTCATTGTATACTGTCCCTTTGGTCTCCTATCTCCTAGCCCCATTTCCATGTTGTGTGCTCGTGTTGAATTCCAGTAGCCATTTCTCTGTCCATCTCTGCAACCTGTTCAGGTCCTCTTGGAGGATCCTACAATCCTCATCTGTCACAACTCTTCTCATCAACTTTGCGTCATCCGCAAACATGTGTGTGTGTGTGTGTGTGTGTGTGTGTGTGTGTGTGTGTGTGTGTGTGTGTGTGTGTGTGTGTGTGTGTGTGTGTGTGTGTGTGATGGAAGGGGCTGCCCCACCTCACATCATTCTCATGTCCAACCACGTGGACACCGCGGCCACAGTTCTTGCACAGTCTGGACTCAATCCTCGATTATCCAAGTGCTTTGGCATCGTCCCTTCACTCCGCCCTCACACCCCGGATCATTGTGTTATAACACTACCAAGTGCCAGAGCGGGCTACAAGTGCCAGGGACGGGCTACAAGTGCCAGGGACGGGCTACAAGTGCCAGGGACGGGCTACAAGTGCCAGGGGCGGGCTACAAGTGCCAGGGGCGGGCTACAAGTGCCAGGGGCGGGCTACAAGTGCCAGGGGCGGGCTACAAGTGCCAGGGGCGGGCTACAAGTGCCAGGGGCGGGCTACAAGTGCCAGGGACGGGCTACAAGCGCCAGGGGCGGGCTACAAGTGCCAGGGGCGGGCTACAAGTGCCAGGGGCGGGCTACAAGTGCCAGGGACGGGCTACAAGCGCCAGGGGCGGGCTACAAGTGCCAGGGGCGGGCTACAAGCGCCAGGGGTGGGCTACAAGCGCCAGGGGCGGGCTACAAGTGCCAGGGGCGGGCTACAAGTGCCAGGGGCGGGCTACAAGTGCCAGGGGCGGGCTACAAGCGCCAGGGGCGGGCTACAAGCGCCAGGGGCGGGCTACAAGTGCCAGGGGCGGGCTACAAGTGCCAGGGGCGGGCTACAAGTGCCAGGGGCGGGCTACAAGTGCCAGGGACGGGCTACAAGTGCCAGGGGCGGGCTACAAGCGCCAGGGGTGGGCTACAAGCGCCAGGGGCGGGCTACAAGTGCCAGGGGCGGGCTACAAGCGCCAGGGGCGGGCTACAAGCGCCAGGGGCGGGCTACAAGTGCCAGGGGCGGGCTACAAGCGCCAGGGGCGGGCTACAAGCGCCAGGGGCGGGCTACAAGTGAGAGGGGCGGGCTACAAGCGCCAGGGGTGGGCTACAAGCGCCAGGGGCGGGCTACAAGCGCCAGGGGCGGGCTACAAGCGCCAGGGGCGGGCTACAAGCGCCAGGGGCGGGCTACAAGCGCCAGGGGCGGGCTACAAGCGCCAGGGGCGGGCTACAAGCGCCAGGGGCGGGCTACAAGCGCCAGGGGCGGGCTACAAGCGCCAGGGGCGGGCTACAAGCGCCAGGGGCGGGCTACAAGCGCCAGGGGCGGGCTACAAGCGCCAGGGGCGGGCTACAAGCGCCAGGGGCGGGCTACAAGCGCCAGGGGCGGGCTACAAGCGCCAGGGGCGGGCTACAAGCGCCAGGGGCGGGCTACAAGCGCCAGGGGCGGGCTACAAGCGCCAGGGGCGGGCTACAAGCGCCAGGGGCGGGCTACAAGCGCCAGGGGCGGGCTACAAGCGCCAGGGGCGGGCTACAAGCGCCAGGGGCGGGCTACAAGCGCCAGGGGCGGGCTACAAGCGCCAGGGGCGGGCTACAAGCGCCGGGGGCGGGCTACAAGCGCCGGGGGCGGGCTACAAGCGCCGGGGGCGGGCTACAAGCGCCAGGGGCGGGCTACAAGCGCCAGGGGCGGGCTACAAGCGCCAGGGGCGGGCTACAAGCGCCAGGGGCGGGCTACAAGCGCCAGGGGCGGGCTACAAGCGCCAGGGGCGGGCTACAAGTGCCAGGGGCGGGCTACAAGACCCCACTCTAAACGTCCCGCGTGACGCCCCGCCTTAAGGTTGGCGAGCCGCCAGAAGTCCCACATAAAGTGGTCCATAACAACACGGCCTGAGAGCCAATCACACGACGCAGAATATATACGGGATCTTTATGGGAGATGTTGTGGCGGTGAAGGCGGGAAACTGTCGCCAGCGGCGCACCACAACACCTCAGGCCAGGATAATGTAGAAACAATATTGAACAAGAAACTCAAGACTATGAAGTGGGATCGAACTGGCATCCTTGGGCTTCCCCAGACATACATTGAGCCACGGCGAGCTCGTCGTGGTTCAGTTGGTAGCGCGCGTGTGTCATGGAGTCCCGGGGGTGAGCGTTCGATCCCATCGCGTGGCCTCGTAAACTGTGGTTCACAACCCCAGGTTGTTAGTCTTATAATATACGTCAAATGTAGAGTGGTTTTGGCTAAGTGAAAACTTGTATACTCGGGCCAGGGAAGGAGGAGGAGGGGGGGGGGGGAGTGACCCCACACCTCTGGCACTCCTGCTGCTCTCTGGTGTGTGTGTAGATGGCACCGAGTGTACAGAAGTGTCTCCAGCACACTTGACATCTTAAAGTGGCACTTACTTGAGAGACCTCCGCGTGTTGCTGCAGAAGACTGGTAATGTGTTGCCTTTTGTGCCTCGAGTCTGGTCCCGGGCCGGCCTTGACGGTGTACAACAACTCCAGAGACCCTCTGCAGGTAACATCCAGGTATGCTCATATATATCTAACTGTACGGTGTTTGTAACTGGTCATTTAATAAAGTTTTGTGAAACGAAATGTGGGGCCAACCGGGCTGTGGTGGGTATGTGGGCCTGCGGGCCGCTCCAAGCAACAGCCTGGTGGACCAAACTCTCACAAGTCAAGCCTGGCCTCGGGCCGGGCTTGGGCAGTAGAACAACTCCCAGAACCCCATCAACCAGGTATATGTGGGCCTGTGGGCCGCTCCAAGCAACAGCCTGGTGGACCAAACTCTCACAAGTCAAGCCTGGCCTCGGGCCGGGCTTGGGCAGTAGAACAACTCCCAGAACCCCATCAACCAGGTATATGTGGGCCTGTGGGCCGCTCCAAGCAACAGCCTGGTGGACCAAACTCTCACAAGTCAAGCCTGGCCTCGGGCCGGGCTTGGGGAGTAGAACAACTCCCAGAACCCCATCAACCAGGTATCAACCAGGAAGAGTTTGTAGAGTATTGTAGGCTCTATAAGGAAGATGAGGGGCTGGATGATAACTCAAGAATAAAGGAAGGAGCAGGCGGCATATTAAGCTACACGAAGCAGCACATGTTGATATCCACTCTCACGTTCATGTCTACACGATGTCTAACCTACACTTGAAACACTCACAGTGTATATGGCAACTCCTGATATCCGGGCACAAGTACATTTTAACGACTAGTGTCTAATTTGCACAGTAGAATAGCAACATACTGGAGCGAAAGATACGGAAGGAAATGCAGAATAGAACCAGTGAGGAGTAGAGGTGCCATAGGCACAATTAGAGAACACTGAACATCAGAGGTCCAGTGAAGAGTAGAGGTGCCATAGACACAGAGAACACTGAACATCAGAGGTCCAGTGAAGAGTAGAGGTGCCATAGGCACAATCAGAGAACACTGAACATCAGAGGTCCAGTGAAGAGTAGAGGTGCCATAGGCACAATCAGAGAACACTGAACATCAGAGGTCCAGTGAAGAGTAGAGGTGCCATAGGCACAATCAGAGAACACTGAACATCAGAGGTCCAGTGAAGAGTAGAGGTGCCATAGGCACAATCAGAGAACACTGAACATCAGAGGTCCAGTGAAGAGTAGAGGTGCCATAGGCACAATCAGAGAACACTGAACATCAGAGGTCCACAGCTGTTCAACACCCTCCCAGCAAGCATTAGAAATATTGCTGGAACAATGGTGGACGTCTTCAAGAAGCACTTAGTCTTGACCAATTTGTTCTTTCCAGCGTTTACCTGTTGTTGATTTCGAGAGCTGTTCTGTGGCCAGCCTCCTCTGGTGGGGGACTGGTCTGAGGCCAGCCTCCTCTGGTGAGTATTCTGTGACGTGTGAGGCCAGGTGACCGTAGCCAGCAGACCCACACAGCCACCATAGCCAGGTTGGTGCTGTAACTCCAGCAGACCGGGTCCACTTGTCTGCTGGACGCCTGCAGTGTTGTTGCAGCAACTTATACATAGTGACAGGAGCTGCAGGCCTCTGCTAGTGACACTGTTCTCCAAGTCTGCTGGTGACTCCCTCACTCACTATTACCAGTATTTGACACCTATCATATCTCGTGTTGTCCCCCATGTGGTAGTGTGTCGTACTGGGGCTGGTGAGTCTGTCGCTTGTGTCTTGTCAGTGTTGATCTCGTGGGCTTGTGATCCTGTGGTCCCGGGTTCGATCCCGTGCGCCGGTGAGAAACAATGGGCAAAGTTTCTTACACCATATGCCCCTTTACCTAGCAGTAAAATAGGTACCTGGTAAAAAATAGGTAAAATAGGTCTTGGTAACCTTCACCGAGTTGAAGCTCATTGCAGCGTTGAATGTAATCAAATGTGTACCTTGTGGTACAGCTCTCAGTATTAGCCCACATGCAGGTGAATCATATAGTACCCCAGTGTTAGGAAGCTTACCGACACGTATTAATACATCCCTAATGACAGTGATCATCGACTGTGAAAAGCTCAGTTCCCCCAGGGTACTGTGCTTGCCCCGGTACTTGTTCTCATCCTCATATCAGACAGACAAGGATACACGCTATAGCACTGTATCGTCATTTGCAGGTGACAAAAAGATTTTCATGCGAGTAGACAACATAGAGGACACGGCAAACCTCCAATTGAATATAAATCAGGTCATTCAATGGGCCACAGATGATATGATGTTAAATGAAAATAAGTTCCAGCTCCTGCGCTAAGGAAAAAATGAAAATTTAAAAACGGAAACCATGTATAAAACGGAATCAAATCACACTATAGAACGAAAAAGCAATGTAAAGGATCTAGGAGTAATCATGTCGGAAGACCTTAGCTTTATAAAACACCATAAAGTAGCCGTCACAACTGTAAGAAAAATTGCAGGTTGGATAACAAGAACCTTCCAAACAAGGGACGCCAGACCAATGGCGATACTTGTCAAGACACTAGTGCTCTCTAGAGTGGAATATTGTTGCACACTAACAGCCCCATTCACAGCTGGAGAAGTTGTTGACCTGGAGAGCGTGCAAAGCCTTTACCGCTAGAATCCACTCTTTAAGCCATCTTAATTATTGGGACCGATTAAAAGTTCTAAATTTGTATTCTCTTGAGCGCAGGCGGGAGAGGTACATAATAATTTACACGTGGAAAATAGTAGAGGGGCTGGTCCCAAACCTGCACACAGAAATACCATCACATGAGACCAGAAGGCATGGCAGGATGTGCAGAATACCCCGGTTGAAGAGCAGAGGTGCAACAGGTACTCTGAGAGAGAACTATCAACATCAGAGGCCCGAGACTGTTCAACACGCTTCCACTACACATAAGGGACATAACTGGCCGACCCCTCACAGTGTTCAAGAGAGAACTATCAACATCAGAGGCCCGAGACTGTTCAACACGCTTCCACTACACATAAGGGACATAACTGGCCGCCCCTCACAGTGTTCAAGAGAGAACTATCAACATCAGAGGCCCGAGACTGTTCAACACGCTTCCACTACACATAAGGGACATAACTGGCAAACCCCTCACAGTGTTCAAGAGAGAACTGGATAAACACCTCCAAAGGATACCTGATTAACCAGGCTGTGATTCACACGTCAGGCTGCGAGCAGCCGCGTCCAACAGGCTGGTTGATCAGTCCAGCAACAAGGAAGCCTGGTCGAGGACCGGGCCGCGGGGCTGTTGATTCCAGGAAACTACACAAAGAAGCAGCAAATTTTGGTGCTCCCAAAATTATGCCAGATTGTATATAATTTTGTCCCCGAGGGGCGAGTTTATTGGTCAGCGCCACTGATGCTGTGAGCGGTCACTCCACACCGCCACTCATCCTGTGAGCGGTCACCCCGCACCGCCCGGTCACGTGGTTCAAATAGCGCCCTTTGGCGGCTGGATCAATAAACAAGCATTTGGCGCTTGTGTATGAGGACGGGCTGTATGAGGACGGGCTGTATGAGGACGGGCCGTGTGTATGAGGACGGGCCGTGTGTATGAGGACGGGCTGTATGAGGACGGGCTGTATGAGGACGGGCCGTGTGTATGAGGACAGGTGGTGAGTGACATGTCAAGCGAGCGTGAAGGGGATGAATCAGTGAATGGTGGTAAATCCTGGTGAATAACCGGTGTGAGTCAGCGAGTGTGAGTAAGACCCAGCGCCTGTTACCGCGACAGTGAGTAATACTCATCACTGTGACGGTGAGTGACGCGCACCTCTACCTAACATGCCCAATACGTCGCATTATTTACGCAGTCCACCAATCCGTTAACAAAGCGACCCATTGGTTACAATTAAACCTCCGTAATATTGACGTTTTCTATGCGTCGGTCTGGATAGGTTAGGTGGGTTGCTTGGGTTCGTATATTTTTGGTTAGTCAAGCCTGGCCTCAGGCTAGGTTCGGGGAGTCGAACAACTCCCGAAACCTTGCACAGGTGCGCGAGTCCCAGCCCGTCCTCCAAACAATGACCCAAAGTCCATTCCATCCACTCGCCAAACCCCAGCTGTAATAATATTCTATAATAGCGTGTTGTATAATATATATATAATATATATATATATCTATATCCCGTCTATAATAGCGTGTTGTATAATACATTGTATCTATAATAGTGTTGTATAATACATTGTATCTATAATAGTGTTGTATAATACATTGTATCTATAATAGTGTTGTATAATACAGAGCAACTATAAGTGTTGTATAATACAGTGCGTCAGTAATACAGTGTTGTATAACACAATGCATCAATAAGTGTATTGTATAACACAGTGCGTCTATAATAGTGTTGTATAATGCAGTGCGTCAATAAGTGTTGTATAATACAGTGTTGTATAATACAGTGTGTTGTATAATACAGTGTGTTGTATAATACAGTGTTGTATAATACAGTGTGTTGTATAATACAGTGTTGTATAATGCAGTGTTGTATAATGCAGTGCGTCAATAAGTGTTGTATAATACAGTGTTGTATAATACAGTGTGTTGTATAATACAGTGTTGTATAATACAGTGTGTTGTATAATACAGTGTTGTATAATACAGTGTTGTATAATGCAGTGCGTCAATAAGTGTTGTATAATACAGTGTTGTATAATACAGTGTGTTGTATAATACAGTGTTGTATAATACAGTGTGTTGTATAATACAGTGCACATAGTGAGGGAGTGGGTGTGTGTGGGGTGATGGAGCAACACGGGTGGATAAAGTAGTATATCCTATAATCCTGGGGTTATCAGCGGGGGTACCTCCCCCTGTGTGATGGGGGGGGGTGGAGCATACCTGGAGACAGTTTCTGGAGTTGTTCTACTCCCCGAGCCCGGCCTGAGGTAAGTGTTGCCTCTAGGTAACGGTAGCAGATCCAGATATGCTCCAGGTATCAGTAACAAGCCAGGTATGCTCCAAGCATATGAGTCACGTTCGCTCCACAAGTTTTTAAGAAGCATTATATATTTTAATGATGTGTAAGTAATATGTCTTTAATTGCTATGTCTGTGATTTGTTGTTGTTTAAGATTAGCTCCCCGGAACAAAAAGTTGCAAGTAGCACGGGCTATGGTGAGCCCATAAGATAATGGCTTTAATTACTATTAGGTTGTAATAAGGTTAGTGTAAATGCTGAGTAGGAACTGCTTTCTTGATCAATACTGCTCCCCTGAGGGTGCCCGTTTTCTATGGTGGGTGGGGTTATAGGGCTGACTTACTTAAGTCTGTTGTGTGTGTTAAGTTGGCGCAGGTGTGGGCTCTGACTACCTAAAAGTCACTCCCGTGGAGCCGTGTGGGCGGAACCATCTTCTAGACGTAAGATGTAGGGGTGTTCGTCCTCTTGAGAGGAGCCGTGTGGGCGGAACCATCTTCTAGACGTAAGATGTAGGGGTGTTCGTGCTCTTGAGAGGAGCCGTGTGGGCGGAACCATCTTCTAGACGTAAGATGTAGGGGTGTTCGTCCTCTTGAGAGGAGCCGTGTGGGCGGAACCATCTTCTAGACGTAAGATGTAGGGGTGTTCGTCCTCTTGAGAGGAGCCGTGTGGGCGAAACCATCTTCTAGACGTAAGATGTAGGGGTGTGTTCGTCCTCTTGAGAGGAGCCGTGTGGGCGGAACCATCTTCTAGACGTAAGATGTAGGGGTGTTCGTGCTCTTGAGAGGAGCCGTGTGGGCGAAACCATCTTCTAGACGTAAGATGTAGGGGTGTTCGTCCTCTTGAGAGGAGCCGTGTGGGCGGAACCATCTTCTAGACGTAAGATGTAGGGGTGTTCGTCCTCTTGAGAGGAGCCGTGTGGGCGGAACCATCTTCTAGACGTAAGATGTAGGGGTGTTCGTGCTCTTGAGAGGAGCCGTGTGGGCGAAACCATCTTCTAGACGTAAGATGTAGGGGTGTTCGTGCTCTTGAGAGGAGCCGTGTGGGCGAAACCATCTTCTAGACGTAAGATGTAGGGGTGTTCGTGCTCTTGAGAGGAGCCGTGTGGGCGAAACCATCTTCTAGACGTAAGATGTAGGGGTGTTCGTGCTCTTGAGAGGAGCCGTGTGGGCGAAACCATCTTCTAGACGTAAGATGTAGGGGTGTTCGTGCTCTTGAGAGGAGCCGTGTGGGCGAAACCATCTTCTAGACGTAAGATGTAGGGGTGTTCGTGCTCTTGAGAGGAGCCGTGTGGGCGGAACCATCTTCTAGACGTAAGATGTAGGGGTGTTCGTGCTCTTGAGAGGAGCCGTGTGGGCGAAACCATCTTCTAGACGTAAGATGTAGGGGTGTTCGTGCTCTTGAGAGGAGCCGTGTGGGCGAAACCATCTTCTAGACGTAAGATGTAGGGGTGTTCGTCCTCTTGAGAGGAGCCGTGTGGGCGAAACCATCTTCTAGACGAAAGATGTAGGGGTGTTCGTGCTCTTGAGAGGAGCCGTGTGGTTCTCCTTGTGCCGCTAGACTGTTCCCTCCGATTTGCCTCTTCCTGTTTGTTCATGTGGTGCCAATGACCTCGTTATGATCGTGCCTGAGTATTGACCATTGGTCCCGTTATTTAATGGTATTCGTTTGTACTCACGAGGCATAGTTGTCTCTTAGACCACGAACTCTCTCGCGTGTTGTCTCACAAATATGTTTTCTGACAAATATGTTTTCTGACAAATATGTTTCTGACAAATATGTTTCTGACAAATATGTTGTCTGAACCTACAGTTTTGTCCATTTGTCTCGTACTGCACGTATTGTGAATGTTAATAACAGATAATATGGTAGTTGATAATCAGAATAGTCGCCTTACAACCGATTTGTCGAAGGACTTACTTTAGGGGTTTGAAATTGAAATTGAAATAAGTTTATTGAGGTAAAATACACACAAAGGGATGAGGTAGCTCAAGCTATTCTCACCCCGTTCAGTACATCGTGTTAATACATACATAGACACACATCACAAACAATAAACATATTACCAAACATTCTGAGAGAGAAACATTTACATTTCCTCCTTTACACAAGTAACTTTAGGGTTTAGTAGTTGCCTTATCTAGGTTTTACCCGGCTTTCCCTGGCTGTGTCAACATAACTCAGCATGTAGAAGACACTGCCGTACAGGGGCCAGATTCACGAAAGCACTTAAGAACCTGTACATCTTTTCTTAATCTTTGGCGGCTTTGTTTACAATTATTAAACAGTTAATGAGCTCCGAAGCACCAGGAGGCTGTTTATAACAATAACAACAGTTGATTGACAACTTTTAATTCTTGTAAACTGTTTAATAAATGTAACCAAAGCCGCCAAAGATTGAGGAAAGATGTACACGTTCGTAAGTGCTTGCGTAAGTGCTTTCGTGAATCTGGCTCCAGGACTGTAAAACTACAAGCCAATATCAGTAAAGCCTTCCATTGGGCAGCGGAAAAAAAAAACATGATTTGTATGTGATAAATTCCAGGTACTCAGGTATGGTCCAAATGAAGAACTTAAACGAAATACAAGACACAATCAGATCTATTCTTAAGAGGAAAACAACATGTAAAAGATGTGGGACTAATGATGCCTGATAAGCAAGCACACATTGCGTCAGCCAGGAACATGATAGGATGGATTATGAGAACCTTCAAATCCACGGATTCTGCCACATTGCTCATACTATTTACGTCACTGGTGCTGTCCCGTCTTGAGTACTGCTCAGTACTCACTTCCCCCTTCAGAGCAGGAGAGATTCCTGAATTAGGGGGAATACAGAGAACATACACGGGATACATATACAGTACACTATAAAGTACCTAAACTCTTGGGACCGTCTCAAAGATCTCAAAATGTACTCTTTGGAAAGGAGACGAGAAAGGTATCATAATATATACATGGAAGACGAGAAAGGTATCATGGAGGTATCAAAGGTATCATATATACATGGAGACGAGAAAGGTATCAAATAATATATACATGGAAGATACTGGAGGGCCAGGTCCCAAATTTGCACAGTAGAATAACAACATACTGGAGCGAAAGGTACGGAAGGAAATGCAGAATAGAACCAGTGAAGAGTAGAGGTGCCATAGGCACAATCAGAGAACACTGTCTGAACATCAGAGGTCCACAGCTGTTCAACACCCTCCCAGCAAGCATTAGAAATATTGCCGAAACAAATGTGGAATTCTTCAAGAAGCATTTTAAACAAGTTAGTGCAAGAAGTGCCGGACCAAGTAGATTGTAGTGGATATGTGGGCCTCCGGACCGCTCGAAGCAACAGCCTGGTGGACCAAGTTACCACAATTCAAGCCTGGCCACTGACCTGGCTCAGGGAGTAGAAGAACTCTTGGAACCCTTCTAGGTATGCTCCAGGTAGTGTTGATTCAGCACTGGGCCAGTTGCCTCTGCTGCTGACAACATTAAGGCTACCTTGAGGCTACCTTGAGGTGCTTCCGGGGCTTAGTGTCCCCGCGGCCCGGTCGTCGACCAGGCCTCCTGGTTGCTGGACTGATCAACCAGGCTGTTAGACGCGGCTGCTCGCAGCCTGACGGGCCTGAGCCTGAAGGGCCCAAGACTTTCCAACATTTCCTCTATATACACAAGGGGCATAATTAGCCTCCCTCTATACATAAGGGATGGAACTAGTTTGTATACATAAGGGGTCATAAGCAGTCCTTCCCATATTCCTGTGTTGCATGACTAGGCTTATCCTCTATACATACGTGGCATAACTAGCCTCTCCCTCCGTATATAAGGAGCATAACTAGCCTCTCCCTCCGTATATAAGGGGTATAACTAGCCTCTCCCTCCGTATATAAGGGGTATAACTAGCCTCTCCCTCCGTATATAAGGGGCATAACTAGCCTCTCCCTCCGTATATAAGGAACATAACTAGCCTCTCCCTCCGTATATAAGGAGCATAACTAGCCTCTCCCTCCGTATATAAGGGGCATAACTAGCCTCTCCCTCCGTATATAAGGGGCATAACTAGCCTCTCCCTCCGTATATAAGGAGCATAACTAGCCTCTCCCTCCGTATATAAGGGGCATAACTTGCCTCTCCCTCCGTATATAAGGGGCATAACTAGCCTCTCCCTCCGTATATAAGGAGCATAACTAGCCGACCTCTCAGTATTCAAAAGAGAAGGTGATAAACACCTGCAAAGGCTTGGAGGTGCTCAAGTGGGCTACAGTTGCCAGGCCAGACAGGAAGCACCAGCATGTACGAGCATGCGGACGTTGATCCTCAAGTCCAGCTCGGGGTGTTCCCTGGCGAGTGTGCTGATACAACTGCCAACAAACATGGTGAGAACATTCCCCAGTCTTGCTGAATGACGGGGACTCAACATGGTGATTCTCTTCTACCAAAGGATAGTAGACAGACTAAGTGTGCCCCCGACCTCTAGGAATGAGCTGTGTTGACCTGTTGGAACATGGGGCTTTTATAATAGGTTTGACTCTTCACGTAAGGCAACCCGCCCTCCAAACAAAGACCCAAAAGTGATTCCATGCACCCGCCGAACCCCCTGTTTATGCAACCCGTCCTCGACTCAAGTCCATTCCATCCAGTGGTCGACCCCACGGACGCATTCATAAATTTGTACATGCTGTTAATTCAAAACATGAATTTTTTCAAATATAAATTAATATTATAATAGCGGGCATGGGGAGTAGAACAACTCCCAGAACCCCATCAACAAAGTAACCAGGTATCAACCAGGTATATTGTGCATATATAGGCATAGGTTAGGTTAGGTGTTTAGGTTCTGTTGGCGATTATTTGTATTTGTAGTACGTGGGTGAAGTATTTACAGCGTTGTGGTTCGAACAAAATTAGTCAGTGAAGCACTTGTTCCGGAAGTGTTCGAACAAAATCAGCTGTGAGTCGTGTGTAAACTCTCCAAATGTACTCACTAGAAAGGAGACGAGAGAGATACCAAATAATATACACATGGAAAATACTGGAGGGACAGGTCCCAAATCTACACAGTAAAATAACAACGTACTGGAGTGAACGATATGGAAGAAAATGCAGAATAGAACCAGTGAAGAGCAGAGGTGCCATAGGCACAATCAGAGACCACTGTATAAACATCAGAGGTCCGCGGTTGTTCAACGTCCTCCCAGCGACTATAAGAAATATTGCCGGAACAACCTTGGACATCTTCAAGAGGAAACTAGATAGTTTCCTCCAAGGAGTGCCGGACCAACCGGGCTGTGGTGGGTATGTGGGCCTGCGGGCCGCTCCAAGCAACAGCCTGGTGGACCAAGCTCTCACAAGTCAAGTCTGGCCTCGGGCCGGGGAGTAGAAAAACTCCCAGAACGCCACCAAACAAAGGTGTGTGTAATGACCAAAGGTTACTTACAGGATGAGAGCAACACTCGTGGTGTTGTGTCTTTCCCGTAATGTTGTCACGTGACCTTTCAACTACTGCTGGTTATGGCGCCCACCGCCGCCTTCTCCCCTAACTTGTTCCAACTGTCTACAACTGTGTGGGTTCTCACCTAGTTGTGCTTGTTGGGGTTGAGCTCTGGCTCTTTGGTCCCGCCTCTCAACTGTCAATCAACTGGTGAACAGGTTCCTGAGCCTACTGGGCTCTTATCATATCTACACTTGAAACTGTGTATGGAGTCAGCCTCCACCACATCACTGCCTAATGCATTCCATCTGTTAACTACTCTGGCGCTGAAAAAAATTCTTTCTAATGTTTCTATGGCTCATTTGGGCACTCAATTTCCACCTGTGTCCCCTAGTGCGTTTGCCCCTTGTGTAAAATTGTCTGTCTTTATCTACCCTATCAATTCCTCTGAGAATCTTGTATGTGGTGATCATGTCCCTCCTAGTGCTTCTCTCTCCCAGTGACGTGAGGTTTAATTCCCGTAGTCTCTCCTCGTAGCTCATACCTTTCAGTTCGGGTACTAGTCTGGTGGCAAACCTTTGAACCTTTTCCAGCTGAAGTCTTATGCTTGACTAAATATGGACTCCATGCTGGAGCCGCATATTCCAGGATTGGTCTGACATATGTGGTATAAAAAGTTCTGAAAGATTCCTCACACAAGTTTCTAAGGGCCGTTCTTATGTTAGCCAACCTGGCATATGCCGCTGATTTTATCCTCTTGATATAGGCTTCAGGGAACAGGTCTGGCGTGATATCAACCCCCAGGTCTTTCTCTCTGACTCTTGAAGTATTTCATCTCCCAAATGATACCTTGTATCTGGTCTCCTGCTCCCTACATCTATCTTCATTACATTACATTTGCTTGGATTAAACTCTAACAATCATTTGTTCAACCATTCCTTCAGTTTGTCCAGGTCTTCTTGAAGCCTCAAGCTGTCCTCCTCTGTCTTAATCCTTCTCATAATTTTGGCGTCGTCAGCAAACATTGAGAGGAATGAGTCTATGCCCTCTGGGAGATCATTTACGTATATCAGAAACAGGATAGGTCCGAGTACAGAGCCCTGTGGGACTCCACTGGTGACCACGCCAATCTGAGGTCTCGCCTCTCACTGTAACTCTCTGCTTCCCATTGCTTAGGTACTCCCTTATCCACTGGAGCGCCCTACCAGTTACTCCTGCCTGTTTCTCCAGCTTATATATCAGCCTCTTATGGGGTACTATTGTTAAAGGCTTTCCGACAGTCCAAGAAAATGCAGTCCACCCATCCTCTTTCTTGCTTATTCTTTGTCACCTGATCGTAGAATTCTATTAAGCCTGTAAGGCAAGATTTACCCTCCCTGAACCCATGTTGATGGGTTGTCACGAAGTCCCTTCTCTCCAGATGTGTTACTAGGTTTTTTTTCGCGATTTTCTCCACCACCTTGCATGGTACTCAATTTAAGAACACTGGCCTGTAGTTCAGTGCCTCTTGTCTGTCACCCTTTTTGTATATTAGGACTACATTAGACGTCTTCCATATTTCTGGTAGGTTTCCCGTCTCCAGTGACCTACTATACACTATGGAGAGTGGCAAAGTGCCTCTGCACACTCTTTCAATACCCATGGTGAGATTCCGTCCAGGCCAACAGCCTTTCTCGCATCCAGATCCAACAGATGACTCTTGACCTCATCTCTTGTAATTTCGAACCCTTCCAAGGGCGCCTGGTTCACTGCCTCCTCTCCTAGCACAGTGACCTCACCTCTTTCTATTGTGAAGACCTCCTGGAACCTTTTGTTGAGTTCTTCACACACCTCTTTATCATTCTCTGTACCTGTCCTCACCCGTTCTAAGTTTCATCACCTGTTCCTTCACTGTTGTTTTCCTCCCGATGTGACTGTGGAGTAGCTTTGGTTCGGTCTTGGCTTTATTAGCTATATCATTTTCATACTTTTTCTCGGCTTCTCTTCTCACACTAACATTCGCATTCCTGGTTCTCTGGTATCTCTCTCTCTCTGCTGTCTGGTGTTCTGTTATTTCAGAAGTTCCTCCACGCCCTTTTGTTCAGTTCCTTTGCTTCCATACATGTCTTATTAAACCACGGATTCTTCTTTTGCTTCTGTTTTTTTCTTTTGGGCCGGGATAAACCTGTTTATTGCCTCCTGACACTTTTGGGTGACAGAGTCCATCATGTCTTGTATGGATTTAGTTCTGAGTTCTGTGCCCCATGGTATATCCCTTAGGAATTTTCTCATCTCATAATTTCCCTTCCGATACGCCAGCCCTTTGTTTCCTGGATCTTTTTTTTTTGGGGGGGGGGGAGAAATCCTAGCTCTACCAGGTACTCAAAGATCAATACACTGTGATCACTCATTCCCAAGGGGGGCTTCCAACTTAACTTCCCTTATATCCGACTTATTTAGGGTATCAGATCAAGCATAGCTGGTTTATCCTCTCCTCTCATTATTGTCGGTCTCTTGATGTGTTGGCTTAGAAAGTTTCATGTTGCCACGTCCAGCAGCTTAGCTCTCCATGTGTCTGGTCCTCCATGTGGGTCCCTGTTCTCCCAACCTATCTTCCCGTGGCTGAAGTCTCTCATGATTAGTAGTCTGCTAATCATGGGGAGACTTCCGTTCCTGCTAGCGGCAGAAGCTGCTCTCCCTATTATATTAACAGTGGCCATGTTGTTTCTATCACATTCCTGTCTGAAATTGAAATAAGTTTATTGAGGTAAAATACACACAAAGGGATGGGGTAGCTCAAGCTATTCTCACCCCATTCAGTACATCGTGTTAATACATACATAGACACACATCACAAACAATAAACATATTACCAAACATTCTGAGAGATAAACATATACATTTCCTCCTTTACACAAGTAATTCCTGTCTGGGTCTTCTGTCATTTGGTTGGGGGGTGGGGGGGTTTATATATGACTAGTACTATAATTTTTTTTTGTCCTACAATTGCTATGGTAGCTGTTATGTAGTCACTGAAATCTTCACAGCCCTGAATAACCATCTCTTCAAAACTCCAGCCTTTTCTACTCAGCAGAGCTACACCACCACCACCTCTTCCTTCTCTCTTTCCTCACTACATAGTAGTCCTGTGCAAACACTGCATTTGTTATGGTTTTCGTTAGCTTTGTTTCTGTGAGTGCAATTATGTCTGGGTTTTCTTCTAGTGCCTATTCTCCAAGTTCACTTATTTTATTTGTAATCCCATCTATGATAGTGTACATTACTTTGAAGCTCACTTTCTTCTGTCCATTCTCTTGTCCCCTTCATGGTGAGTGTTCTGCTGATGGAGGAAGCTGTTCCATAGGTGTGAAGATTTGTGAGGTGGTTAACAGGGTCTCAGAGGATACTGGGGTGAGGGGTAGGGGGGGGGGAGACAGGGAGGATATGGGATGAATGGGGGAGGGAGGACAGGGAAGGACAGTGGGGAGGGGGGACATGGTGGGAAAGGGGTGAGCGGGAGGGAGAGTTGGCTGAGCATTTGAGTGGGAGCAGGGAGGGTTCGGTTTAAGGGGGGGGGGGGTTCTATGCAAAGGAGGGTGGTGGAGTTGCCCTCCCCTCTGGGGTTACTGGTTGTGGGTTCTCCCCTCACCTCTGGGGACATTGTGTTGGGGGCTGTGATTTCCTGGATTTCTTCTCTCGCCCTGCGCTTCTTCCTTGCTTCTGTCGCTATGGCTCTCTCCTCCTTCACCTTGTCCTTCTGGAGGAATACTTTTTTTGTATTCTCCCACATATTGCAAATGGCTCTTCCTCTTCTGTGTGGGTGTGCATGTGCGTGCATTCATTTTTAATTAAATTATATTTATCTGGTGTTTAAATAAAATAATTTACTATCACAAATCAGCTTATATATTTTCTGTCTTCTTTACAAAGTCTAATTAGTGAAAGATATTTCCATTGAATTTTCATTGAGACTTTTGTGTGTGTCTTTCAGGGAACAAAGAGTTAGCGATGGAGCTGTACCGTCGCGGCATCACAGAGCTGGAGTCTGGGATTGCTGTAGATTGTGCGGGTCGCGGGGATGCGTACGAGAGGGCGCAGAGATTGCAGGACAAGATGAGAACGAATCTAATTATGGCTAAAGAGAGGCTGGACATGCTAGGTAAGTACAGCTTCGGTGTGCAGGTAACTGAGGTTATAATGTTAATATATTTGTGTTATTGTTCTCCGTTATTCTTCCAGCATTATCACACAAACACAAAGTGCAGTGCTCGATCATCGGTTTATAAAGCATTTTACTAAAGCAGCTATATCATCAGTAACATGAGTTCACAGGAAGCAGCCTTATTATCAATAACAGGAGTACAAAGGAATTATTAGTATTTACATAGGAATCACATTGTTGTTTGTGATGAACAGTATCACATCTTCTCCTGACATGTGTATTGCTCTAAGGCCATATGGAGGTTCAAACACTCGATATCCTAGAACCTTTCACCTTTTCTCAACCACCAATGGTCGAGTGCTCGGTAACTCTAAACAGAATGTATAGAACAGATCGTTACACCAGTCTGTGTTAGACGGACAAGAATGTATCTATGCTGGTTAGCATCGTAAAAGCACAACAATCACCTTCTGTGGTCGAGTGTTCAATAACTCACTACATTATGTGGTCTAATATCTCTTACCTGGTCATGTGAAAAACAGAAGAAAATGTATATATGCTGATTAGCATTGTATAAATGCTACAAAATAAATGTATAAATTTCCATGGTAGAAAATAAGGTACAGTATACAAAACCTTCACACACAGTTGTCATCACTACAAAAGGTACTGTATTAGTGTGTAGTTTTATGCAAAGCAAATAGCATGCACAGATAAGTCATTTATTTTCCCTTATTAGAATTGTATTGAAAAGTTTTTATAAATTTGGCTATGACTTTTTTTAACTTTATTTTCTAAGATTTTAAATATTCAAGATTTAAAGACTTAAATTTTGTATTACTGCTATATACAGTATATATATGGCTTGAGCCAATACACGATACAATAGCGCTGTATATACCACATTTGTATACAGTACAGTAATCTACATTTTCACTCAGTTTACTACAGTACCATGTATTTTTAACTTGGCATTTCTTTCTTTTTCTAACAAGGCATTTGAGAATTTCCCAAAGTGATCTCTGCATGTTTTAATGGAGTTTTTACCCTAAATTATACATCTTTTTACTTATGTGTGCACGTTATCGAATATATTACTGCTCTGGGAATATTTTCTCACTTTAATGAGCAATTATTTTAGCTAGGAACTTCTTTATATAATAATTAGAGAAACCGAGAGAGAACTATAATTAATGTAACAGACTCCAGAAGTCTGAAGTCTTTGTTTGTATTGCTTATATATTTATTTATTGTATTTACTTATTCAGATTTGTGTTTGTAAGTGCTGTAAATGTCAATTTTCACTACAGTTGAACCCTATTACAGTACTGTAGTTGCAGTTTTTAATGCCTTACAGATTACTTCAGAAAAACTCTAATGAAAGTTTAGTCGCTGTTATAGTACTGTATTTATATTTAACCAAAACAAAGTATTGTAATTACAAGTAATTATTTTGTATACTTAACCAGCTTAACATTTTTCCATATTTTTTGTACTTTTATTTGTAGTTGTGATGAAACATCACATTATATGTTGTATTTATTTGTTGCATGAGACACGAGTGTTACTGTTTTCTAGATTCGCTGGTTCACCTGCAGCAGCTGGAGGTGGATGTGCCTCTCCTCACCACCCTCACTCCCCCAGCTTCCCCTGCCCCTCGCATCATCCACACCCCCCCTCGCTTTGGGGGGGTTAAGGCAAATGCCAGTGGCAATAGGGGGCTCACAAATCATTCTCCCGCTCACACAAATAAGCCTCGGGCACGTGTTGCCCCGCAGGTTATGACTCTCTCAGATACAGGCCGAAATTCTTCAGATCGCCGAAATGGGCCCACTCACTCACAAAAGCCTTCTGAAGGTAGCTTACATTCTCACTATGATCTCCTCTCATAAATATCTTTTCTCTTGCTGATCTCTTACTAACATTGAAATAAGAACCTCCTGGTTTACATGACTAATGCCATCTTTTCCTATTTCTTGTGCCTGCTTTTATTCTTGAACCAGAGCCAGGGTTCATTTAACATTTACTTGTCCACTTACGAGACCTGTACATTTTCCCCTCAATCATGGGGGATTAAATCTGTATTTATTAAATAGTTTGAGCTTAGGAACTTTGCAACCCAAGGTTATTATCGTTATGGACAGTCTTGTAGCCCCTCAGAGGTCATAAACTGTTAAGTAAATGCAGACAAAGCCACCATCATTGAAGAAAGATATGCATGTTTTGTAAGTGGACACTTTAGAACTTGGTGAACTGTGGTCCAGTATTACTTCACTTTTGTCCCCCTTGGTAGAATCAGGCTGTTAGGGCTTAAAAAATGTCATATGGCAGTTTTAATTCAAACTGAAAGCTGCACAGTTTTATGACTTTACATGAAAGTTTATTAAGACCACACCATAAGAGCTTGGTAATTCGGGTTCAAGTAATCTGAATGAATTTATATTTGAGTGTTTGACCCATTTTGACCTATTAGCCTACCTTCTAGCTTGAATAGAAATTTGGGTTCAAAGGTTATACCAAACTAGAAAGAAGAATAAATTTGAGCTCGAGTGCTTGACTTTTTAACTCGAATAAAAATTTGGGTTACTAAAATTTCTGCCAAACAAGAAACACGAATAAATTCTAATTTATAAATTTTTGGAAGTTCACAGTTAAAAATCGGTTATTTCGAATGTTCGTCTAATTCCAGTGGCAGGTGGGCCCCATATGATTTGGATTTCCGAACGAAGACAGCACCTCTGTTACTGTGTACAGTATGCTTTCACACTACACAAGTCCCTCCTAATGTCAGCATTACAATTTACAAGGATTAATGGCAAATTATATCAGTAAATATAGTTGATATTGAAGATTACACATTACAGTAATATAAATTGATTGCCAAAAGCATCGTACAGTAATATTAAAGATTCATTGTCGTTAAAGCTTTTGATGCTGACTTGGTTTTCGTAGATCTGTATTAATATTTCCGTTTAGTATTTGAACAGATTTGTATGCCAGAACATAGTAAGCATATGATCAATATTGTCAGTTGCAGGTACTTAAGAGTTTGTGCTTTATTATTCTATAGATATTTTCTGGTAAATAATTCACATTATACTAGATGTTTTCTGGGAAATAAGCTCATTATATTGGATGAGTTTGATAAAGCATGCACTAATATCCAGCCCTTGCTTGATTCTATGCTTCTCCTTTTCTTATTCTGCTTGCACAGTGGCAATGGAAGTGTATCCAACCCCACACACATGAAAAGACAATGAAAAACTGAGGACATTTCGGTCAGTCTTCGACCCCTACTAAGTCGACTTGATAAGGTTCCAGGATGAACTGAAGTGTCATCACTTTTCTTTCTTGTCATATGTATGAGATGGATTATTAATTTTCATCCAAATTATTGTGACTTACTCTCTGTGATGGCTCTTGCTTGCTGCAGTGACAGTCCCTGAAGACACTCTTACTGAAAATATACAGTGGTGTAATGGATCATTTCTAAAGGAAAGTCCTCTTTACACTTTAGCTTGTCACAAAGAGCAGCACTGTGTACTGCATCTTACTGACCCGTAGCACTCTGCTCCTGCGTTGTGTGTCGGTGGCAGCCTTGCTCATCCTTGTGCTCCTGATCCCATTCTTATATATTGGCCACAACAAACCTTACCTCTCCTACATGCTTTTGTTAATACCAGCACTAACATCGCTGTACATTAATTGCAAATTTTAAAATACGGTATGTAGTTTTAGTTCAATTTTGTTATAACTTAAAATACAGATGATTGATCATGCATGATTTCATATCTAAATTTTGCTATATTTGCCTTATAGCATGTGTGATAATGACTACCACTGTAACTTCAGGGTAGCAATGTAAATGTTTATTATTTATAATGAAGGCTGTAAAGCATGTGAAAATTAAATCTAGGTAGATATTTGGATCAAAATATTGCAAATAAGATGGAACATTTGGGTATCGCATCAACGTTTTACTCGTCGACCATCGTCATAGATGCTGGATGACCTGGAAACACATCAATAATTAATGACTATATAATACTTTTAAAACAGTTGATAGCAAATAGATCCACTCAAGTCGTACAAGCAATTCTCATTGACAATGTAAAGGAGGGCTCAGCACCCTAGACATAGTGTAATCCAGTTTGAATAGCACTCATGCTTCTGGCACAGCACCTTATATTTTGACCAAATACTGCATATAATTCCTGCAAGTTTGAAAGTTAAAAATAAATATATGCTTCATATATTGCTTTTGACTGTGCTAATTGTTACAGAAATTTGCTGCTTTCTTTTATAATTAGAAGGTGTCTTCAATAAAGCTGAAGCAACATTTGCTTGCCTAAACAGATTTCACAGTTTTCTCTTTTCTCTTTGAAGATGCCAAGACTTTTAAGAAGATTCCAACAACCAAGCGCATTACTACATTGAGCAATAAAAGTCAAACACTTCCTCGTAACATGGGGTCCAGAGCGGTCTCCAAGAATCGAGACGGAAAACATCCAGGCACTCCACCAAGTGTTAGACGCCAGTTATCAAATCAGGTTTGTAAAACACGTTCCCTATTTCACCTACTTGCATACATGTTGCTGTATTACACTGCCTTTATCTACCTATCTAAATATCTAAATAAGATATCTTATTTAATAAATAAGATATCTAAGATAAATAAGATATCTTATTTATCTAAATAAGTAGATATTTAGAAAAAATGCTGTTTCTTTTTATAATTAGAAGGTTCGAAAGCTTCTAATGGGCCTTCTTCGAAAGCCCAATATTTAGATGGTCCATGAAATAATACAGTACTATACTGTACTGTACCTTCATCTGTCCAGAAATAGGCCAAGCTTGACATGTATGTGTTTCAGCTGTATTATTGTGACTTATTTTCTGCATAAAAATGCACTTTTTTCTGGTGGGGCCAAATGGTGGCTCCATGTAGCTAGCAACACATTTCACATCAGCTCTAGCGAATCCGCAAAGGCCTACCGGAAACCAGAGACCAAATCATGAAGCCCTTCACAGAGGTGCAGAGAGCCTCATGATCACCATCACAGGGGTGCAGGGAGCCTCGTGATTCATGATCACCTTCACTGAAGAATCAAACACCAGAAATGAAGAGAAGCAAAACGGACAACTGCACGACACATAAAAAGTAAACAAACAATGCAGCAAATGACTTGGTAAATGATTTGCCCAGTAGCTAGGTCATACACCATCTGTTAACAGTTGACCACCACCAGGTGGCGGCAGCAGCAGCAGCACCACAGGAGCTTCCCAGTCAGCAATTCTCAATCCTTCATCTGATGTCAGACGTGTCATGACGGCTCCATGGGTCGACAGCTGTGTGGGTCCTGTATTTTCTTGACAACTGTTGGCCATCGTTTGGACTCTGTCCTGTGAGGGCTCATTTGCTTGTACTGTTCATTGTTCAATTCTTTAGCTTCACAGGCACGAGTTTAAAACCTTAAGTTGTTGTGTGGACTTTGGAAACTGTTCATCTAGAGCTGCATGTGCTTAGGGCTACTTTGCCCTGACAATGTTATTTCCCTAGTGGGTTCAGATGTATGTCCCATAGAGGGAACCTTGCCCTAAGTAGTGCAAGTGTTTTAGACTCTTCTTTGAGGCTCTAAGATTGAGGGGGTGTTTTGAGATTTATTGGTTAAGGGGCGCACTAGGGTTCATATGTCAGTACATATGGCAAGTTGCCAACACGCTTCATAGCCGAGTTTTTCCTAATGGTTGCATTCGGTTTCAATTCCTTTCGGCGAGCATCTTTAATCTCAGGATTTCCGGCTTGGGGTTTACCTTCAATCCTTTACAGGATTCATGGTCGAGGACCAGGCCGCGGGGACGCTAAGCCCCGAAACCATCACAAGGTAGGCGCTGGTAAGTTCCACAGGTGATTGGTATGGATCATCATTGATTGGCCCACCATGCCTCCACTTCTTACAGGTTTGAGAGATGCCCATCAGTTTTGCTACATTCCGATGGTCATTTGTACTGTCTCTGCTATGCCACCTGTTGAGTGGGTATTACCCTCTAGTGAGGCCTGTGGCATTTGGGTTCATTGGGTCTCTGTTTTAGCAAGTCTCCATCTGTTGATTTTATTTTTTTTGTAGTGATGAGGCTTAACAGGCAGCTCTCTTCAGGTTTGTTTGCCCATTATTGTATTGTTGTTTGCAGCTTGGTGCTTGCAGGGGGGGGGGGAGGCAATGGTTGTGGCATCATGGAAGGGGGGTTCATTAATGCTGGTGGAGGGGGGGAAGAGGTGATGGTTGTGGCATCAAGGGGAGTCATTAATGCGGGGGGAAGAAGGCAATGGTTGTGACATAAAGTGGGAGTCATTAATACGGGTGGAGGGGAAAGGAGGCGATGGTTGTGGCGTCAAGTAGGAATCATTGAAAAAAAGGACTGTACTGTACATGCATTTGTATATGCATACAATGCTGCAACCCATCCTCCGAATTGACAGTACGATTTAATACTAACTGTAATAAGTACACTTTCTTACTATCATAATCAGTGCATAATTGCACTTATGGGGCTGTTACATTTACCCAACTCCCTCCCCCGATTTAATTCTCCTCGTTTTCTGTTAAGACACTCAGAATTTTACGATGAAGTTTTCAATTTGCTGTACACCAGTTTTAAATATCAGGAATTTCTTTTTCAGGTTTATTAAACAATATAGATTTTATGCAAAATTTTAAAATATCTTGAGTTTCTTTACAATTTATTGATATATTTTAGTTTTGTTTTATTAGTTTTATAAAACTGTAATATCAATATAGCTCTAGGTTAAGTACTAATTGTAATTAAGAAGCAATAATATTATTATCTTCAAAAACTAAGACGGTTAGGTAAGGTTGTGGTTTTCTGTTCAGTTTTTCAGGTAAACTCAAATATTCACAATATATTTGACAGTACGATTTAATACTAAGTGAAAATAAGTACAATTACTAACTGCTACGAATAGTACATAATTGCACTTATTTGTCTCCTTACATTTACCACTCCATTTTTGGAGGACGGGCTGAATATACAGTATATATATTTTTTTTGTATTTTATTTTGTATGAAAAGGACTATGTATTTTCAGAATGGTGGACACGTAATGGGCTCGCCTTTGAAACGACGAGGCTCTGCTGGCTCTGGTCTGGGTGGAAACGGAGGTAATGGCACACCAAAACACACGCCATCACATAGACGGTGTGCTTCAGCGTCATTGAAAGGAGTTGATTCCAAATTAGCCCATGGCATTATGGATGAGATAATCGATTCTTCACCACCTGTGTCATGGGACGACATTGCAGGGCAAGATGTAAGTTTTTAGTTGGGAATTGCTCAGTAGTGTGGATTTTGTAATGAATGTTCCTGTTGTCGGAGATAGGAAGTAATGTCTTTGAACATAAAATATTAATGTGTGACAATTTTTGAATTGCAGATTGCAAAGAAAGCGCTCCAAGAAATTGTAATATTGCCAGCTTTGCGGCCGGAGCTCTTCACTGGTCTTCGTGCTCCAGCGAGAGGGTTACTATTATTTGGTCCTCCAGGTACGATTCAATATTTTATGTACAGTGGCACCTCTTAAATCAAGACCTCCTTGTAATGAACCTGTCTACACTACACACCAAATTTAGCCCTTCAACAGAATTTTGTTTCCCTCATAACAAAAAAAAAAAACATAAGAAAGGGTGCCCCCTAATATTTGTTGATGAATAGCCCCAAAAAAAGACAGATTTTAAAAAACTCAAATTTCACATTAATCTAGATCATGTCTGGAATGATAGATTCCAGATTTTTTTATTTTTTGTTATGATATATTTAATCCATTTAATAAAATTTAATGAATTTAATAAACAGGTATTTTTAGGTACTTTTTAGACAAGTTTTATAGTTGTTAATATAACACTTAAAATGTGTCTTATTGGTACATTGTAATATTTGTTATCATAAACATCTCGCATCGCTTAGGCTGCTAACAATACTTGTGAGCAATTCTAGGTAGACATTGTTAACCATATCAATAAACTGTTTGATAATAAAAGAGAGTAAGATTTTTTCCTGTTTATGAAATTTAAAAAGGCAGATATCTTCTGTTATAATATAGTAACCCAAAATAACGTGTGTGTGAAAGGGGACGCCCGTATTTAAACTGTTTTGTATAAAGTGAAATTTAATTCAACAGTCTTAAAGAGTTGAAGAATACCAGTGCATGTATATATGCAATAATTTAGATGTACAATCTTTCAGGTAATGGAAAAACCATGTTGGCTCGAGCAGTAGCAAGTGAAAGTTCGGCAACATTTTTCAATATAAGTGCATCTACTCTGACCAGCAAGTATGTTGGTGAGGGTGAGAAGCTGGTCAAAGCATTGTTTTCTGTGGCTAGAGAACTTCAGGTAAGAATTTGATTATGATGTTTATTTCATTATTTATATTGTATATACAGTACCAGTATATAACTGGTGCCCAACCATGGTTTTATGATAGGCTCGCCTAAACTCTGGTCTGCGGGTAACGGTGTTCACATCCTTATACCCCTCCTTCAGATCAGAATGGGTTAAGGCAGGTGTCTGTGAATCACCAGAATGCCAGTTCAAGTCGCCTCATTGCCCCAAAATGATTGTCATTAACATATCATATATATTTTTTTTACAGATTACTTATGGGCCAATTGGCCCATTACAGCTTACCAATCTCCTATGTTTTCATGATGGCTGGGGCAGTATATAATATGGTTTCGTCATGTTCTGGAAGATAGCAGTGTGTAAATTGGTGTTGGCTGTCGATTGGCTTGGTTTGCTTGATATACAATGCCTTGCCAATGTCCAATCTTCTATTGTCGCTATATTTGTCCATTATTTTGGTATTGTTTGTCAGGTTCTCTCTGGTGATGATGTGGCTATGTGTAGTGGACATATGTTCCTTGATGGGGCCTTGCTGATTGTGCATTGTTAGGCACTTTGAAAGGAATGTTATCTTGCTTTTATATGGAGTTCGTTGTGACTGAGTCTCCAAGTAGACATATGAAGGCACAGACCACTTTTATCTCTTTCAAGGGGTTTTGTTTGGTGTCAGGAGTTAGTGACATTGAAATCCATTAGTGGCCATTGTACATTAATAAAATATAAAGTAGTACAGCATGAATACATTTTCATATTAATATTTGTATTCTTTTTTTGCAGCCAGCAATAATCTTCATAGATGAGATTGACTCTTTACTCTGTGAGAGAAGAGAAGGAGAGCACGAAGCTTCAAGAAGACTTAAAACGGAGTTTCTTGTTGAGTTTGATGGATTAAAGTCGGATCCAGATGAGAGAATTCTCATCATGGGTGCTACCAATAGACCCCAGGAACTGGACGATGCTGCACTTAGGTAACTACCAGACAAATATTTGTAAATATTTAGTTAATAAATTTCATGTGCTTTTAAGTTTTTAATAGAATACGAATTTGATATTATACAGTATGAATGCCCAGTTTATAAATAACACAATCCACACGGGACAAGAACCAGAAGTGTCAACATCTTTGTCCGTCCAGGACTCGATAAGAGTCGTCACCTTTATCGTGTCACAACTTATTTTGACCAATCCTGGACCTTTCACATCATAACTTAATTTCTTGTTCTGTAGGTTGGGTTACTCGTTTCAGGCACATTATTGTGACCTATTCTCTGCAATATTGCATTTTGCACTTCATGGCAGTTAAAACTGCATAATGATTAGTAAATTATCAAATTATCACTTATGGTATATTGAAATTGTGATAGTCCTTGAGAGGGATCACTAACTGTTCTTAAATTGAAAGTAATGTACTTAAGTGAGGACTCTTAATTCATAAAATTGACTATTGCCAAAACTGTGAGATTTAGTGTAGTTATGCCTTTCACCTTTTATGAATGTCATTAGAAAGTAAATACTGATTACATGCAAGTTTCCACTATAGATGTTTGTAAAGCAATTAGTCTTGCTAATTTCATATTTTATGTTTACAGACGATTCAGCAAACGAGTTTATGTATCTTTACCAAACAAGAGCACACGCACGCTCTTGCTGAATAAGTTAATGACTAAACAGAATTCAGAGTTTTTTCCTCGGGACATGGATATATTGGCAGGACTAACTGAGGGATACTCGGGGTCGGACCTTACATCCCTGGCCAAGGATGCAGCTCTAGCACCTATTAGAGGCAAGTGTGTGATGGATAACTACCTGTTTAATAATACACAACCCACACACATGAAGAGAGGGAAAGTGATGATGTTTGTCCTGGACCCTTATCAAGTCATGGCCCTTATCACGTCCTCATGTCAGGACTTGATAGAGAGTTCAGGATGGACAGAAACAGTATCGCTTTCATTTCATTTTATATATGCATGGGGTGGATATTATTTTTCATCCATATTATTGTGACATTTTTTGCAACCTGTTTAATATTATCATAGTAATTCAAACAGTATATTTATCCGTGAAAGTGTGTGTTTGGCTGTGTTTGAAGTTGGGGCAGACACTTGGTGCTATGCTCAACACTTTGCAGGATGACTGGTCCTTGTCCAAGGATGGTCACAGAAATAGCAAATAGCACTGATTTTCAATCTCACTAAATACCAGATACCATCCTCCTTGAGGTTACCTTGAGGTGCTTCCGGGGCTTAGCGTCCCCGCGACCCGGTCGTCGACCAGGCCTCGTGGTTGCTGGACTGATCAACCAGGCTGTTGGACGCGGCTGCTCGCAGCCTGATGTATGAGTCACAGCCTGGTTGATCAGGTATCCTCACTATGATTCTTCTAGCATATTATTTTATATGTGATGATTAAATGTTAATTTATCTTTAGTTAGTTTATTGATGAACAATAGTTTGTGAAAAGGGTTATAGGGATAAATTGAAAGTGATGAAGAAAGTGTTTGAAAGGTATGGAAGGTGGTGGTGAATAGGGAAGGTCGTGATGAGTAGGAAAGGTGGTAAATTACACAAACTTTGCAAAGGCATGTGGTAAATGTGACCATGGTGTGATAGTCCACAAAATGAGGTCATTAGGAATAATGGGTAAAGTAGAATGATGGATATTCAGTTGTCTATCAAACCAAATGCAGAGAGTAACATTCAACCAAATAAAATTGAGTCCAAGCACAGTTAAAAGCTCTGTTCCTCAAGACATAGTGCTTGCACCAGAGGTTTGTGATTGTTCAGTATCCTCCCAGCAAGCATAAGAAATATTGCCGGAACAAAAGTGGAAGTCTTCAAGAAAGAACCGGACACTTTTCTGCAAGAAGTGCCGGACCAGCCGGGCTGTGATGGATATGTGGGCCTGAGAGCCACACCAAGCAACAGCCTGTTGGACCAAGCTTTCATAAGTCGAGCCTAGCCTCGGGCCGGGCTTGGGGAGTAGAAGAACTCTCGGAACCTCATCCAGGAATAATCCTGGTATACACAGTACAGTTTTTGTACCCAATGAAGTTGAGAACCAAAAATTCAAACATTGGTGGCGGCATGGTTGGTAGTGACAAAAATACTGGAATTACCCAAAAATTGGGTCTGTTTTATGTAATTGGTGGGATTGAACTTCTATTGTATATCATATTCTGTACAGTACTGACATTTGTAGGCCATTTAGAGTTTTGAAGGGCCATTCTTATGATATGAAGTTTAAAGTACAGTACTGTATACACTGTATATAAATAAAACATTTTCTGTTTACAGAGTTGAAGCCCGAGCAGGTGGTGTCGTGCGATCCATCTGAAGTTCGAGGAATCACACTGGCCGATTTTAAGGAATCATTGAAAAAGATCCGCAGATCAGTCCCACAGTCCACAATTTCTACGTATGAAAAATGGAATGCAGAATATGGAGACATATCTACATGAACATTTTTTATATCACTGTTGTGAAAAGTCATAGTGATTAATCACAATTTTTTTATGACCAACATAATTACTTTCATGTCACTAAAGGTACCTAGCATATACTTATACAAAGCCTCATGCTCATTGTTATAGATGATATTAACTTTATATTGTAAACAGTAGAGTGCATTTGAGTTGATATTACAGAGCTTATACTTTCACTAAAAGATTTCACTCAAAGGGTATGACTTCACTCAAAAATGTCAAGGTATGCACAATGACATCACAAGAATGTGATGTATTGAGAAACAAAAATTGAGGTTGTATAATGAGATGAAAACTGCTTGCCTGGACTCTTCGTGGTTCAGTGGGTAGTGCGTGTGCCTGGGAGTCCAGAGATGAGGGTTGGATCCCTTCGGTATTCTCTCATAATAAGGTATGCTTTCCATGAAGAAATGTTGGGACGAGACGAAGGGATGGAACCAGCATCCTGGGGTCACCACCGTCCTCCTCCTCAAGATTTCCTTGTAGATATATCACGTTATTGTGATTCCATTGTGTGTGTGCTTTCTATCCTTATCATGTTGTTTCAATTTTAGTGTTATATCAGAGATGGCATTACTAATATTGGTGGGGGGAATATAATATCATAGCACAATATCTTAACATGAAACACTAGGTTTTGGTATGGCTTAACTTGAGCTGCTTTAATGCTTAGAAGTGCTTGAGGGTAGCCACTTTGATATTGACAAATATCTGATGGCAACCTCCAGACAGTAGATGCTATCGTCTATTGTTTTTAGGATTGGAAGCTCTAGTCGTAGTAGGTTATATTCTGTATTACAGTAGTAGGGAACTTGAGTAGTGTTCAGGTTTTTATTGATTTCATGCACACTACTACTGAGTGCACTAAGGAAATCATTCAAAGATTATGATTGAAAAATTTAGTTTTTCTAATTTTGCTTACAGCAAAACTAATAATTTTCTAACATAGAAATAACTGGCATGAAAAAGTCTTATGATTTGTGGTACAATTAAGATTTTTTTTCTTATAACATTAACTAGTACACACAATAGTTTTTGAATATAGAGTATACAAGCCTCAAATTTTGCTTTAAAATATTTTAAACAAAATTTATCTAAAATAATTGCAAACAAATTAGACCTATAGTTCTTTGTAGGAAAATCTACTCTGTTTATTGCTTGTTAAGAGTTAGTATGGACCTCTTCAAATAAATGTGAACCACAACGATGGGGCCTGGGAAGCGGGAATAATTTATTTGGGCCGTAGTATTTTTGGCAAATAGTAAAATTAGGGGCAAGGCTATTATTGCATGGCAGTTACTAATGCTTTTTTTTTTTTTGGCTTCTTCTCAAGTTAACTGGATTACTTCAAAAGCATTTCAAGTTGGCAGTTTTTGCACAGTAAAAAGATTTTTGTATAAATTTTCTTTTTAGGTTGCATAGTCAACCTTGAATAAAGTTCTTTGACATAAATACAGTTTTTACATCTTTGATTTTAACACTGAGGAAAACAACAGGTACTGATATGTGCATTTAAAACGTATTGTATAATGAACATATTACTAAACGTAATTTCTTACTAAACGTACTAATTTCAAATTTAAAATTTTGCGATTTTCATAAATTAAAAAGAATATAATTGTTATTTTATAGTTGACATACCCTTTGTAGTATTGCAAGAATGATTGAAGATAGGTGAGTATATTGGTCCACTGTAGTAACCTCCATGTGTACATTTTGTTGAGAGCTTTAAAATCACATACCTTTTTTATATCATCTTTTTGATAGCACAAGTACTTGGTATGGAAGTGAGAATGGTGTAACATTTCTGGTAATTCATAGGCAGCAGAGCTTGATACACAAGATCTTGTCATTTTGCAAGTCAGTTTTGTTGACCTTTGAATTTCTTATCCCAGTTTTAGTAAAGGCATGATTTGGGTTTTGTTGTTAAATATTTTGGGGGTAAAAAAATTACGTACAATGTAGATTGTTTCAAAATTGTCTAAAATGCAGACATTGTAATTTGAAAAGTGATATTCCATGCTCCTTATAATAGCATTGCATTTTATTTTTGTAAACAGATTTGACTGGAATTTGCGTGAGCTTGTTGTGTGCTAGTTAGAGAATTTAGACTGGGTGTAAAACAGTGAAGCTCAATGTTGATAGTGGCTAGCTAGTCAGGACATGTATGCTTGTGACTTCTTGAACAGGAGTGATATTGATGCACAACTGTGAGGACACCAGCCTATAGGTTATTTTTTTTCTTTTAAGTTTGATCTGCCAATTTAGAAATTGCTACGTGTAACAGAAATCACACATCACTTAAACAGGCTCATTAGTAATGGCATTAAAGACAAACATTACCTTGTTATGAATAGAAACCCCAAAGCTTTAAAGTGCAGGAAATAGCGTGTTGATTGTAGACAACTTATAGGTTAGAATGGCATTAGTATCACCATTAAGAAAAATATATGGAAAATTGTACCTGCTCCAGTATATTGTAGTGTGTCCGGCAGTTAATAGTGTATAAGGCTGCCAATTAAAACAGCAGAAACTAAAAAGGTATCGTATAGGAGCTTTTGTAATCCCAGTCCTGTTAATTATAAATATTCTCATGTGAAATTTTGGTATTGGCCATAGACATAGTATAAACCGTTTGTCATTTAACAAGTTACAGAAAATACACGCAATTCTATTTTGTTATTTATTTGTGTGTTCGTTTAGAAATCTTCACTTGACATTTTAATATATTAATTAGTTTAAATAAAGTTCACCGACGTACTATTTTAATTTTAAATGTCAATTTATTTTTCTTATAGGATATAACATCAAAGGATGTCATATGTTGAGGTAAAGTGGAGATGCCAACAGTGTTTTTTGGCACTAGTGCTCAGCCGATTCAAATTAATGGTCACACGTAATTTTGTATATATTATTGGTATTTGTGCCATAATTTGTAAATTTTGTGTTGACTCGGGTGCATTTCATCACTATATAAGTGACTAAAACAAGGATTCAGGACTGGACAAGTAATATATTTTGAAAGTAATTAAGTACTAGATTCATAAATTTTGCTATGAATCTAGTGGTAGCACATGCATTGTCTTGTGGGATTCCTTATCAGCTTTTCTAATTTATGCTCATTTTGTAAACATATTTCATTAAGAAATGCAGGTTGGTTATCAGGTGTCATCTCAATGGCAGTTTTCTCTTCTGCCTGAACATTTTACAATTGGAAAGAACAGTCCTGATTGCCTTTGATTTGCCTTTGGTTATTGTCTAACCCACAGTTCAAAACAATCCGTGCCATCATCTTGTATGATTCTTTGCTCAGCCCTGTTTCATGTGTGGGGACACTGACCAAATAAGTAAAGCTTCAATCAGTTGTCTTCTGTGCAGTTACTAATTTTCCTCTCTTGAATTATAATAGTAGCGTAAGAAAATTAGCACGATGCATAGCATGTATGAAGTAACTTGCCATAAGCAACTGAAATGTATAGTTTCCCTGTTCAATTTGAGGTCATAATTTCTTTAAAACATAATGTTACAATTATAAGTTGTGATAATGAGTTGCAATGCTTGGTGGATTTTCCAGCTCGTGACCCCTCCCCCCACACACTTATGTTTCACTGTCTGGGTAATCTGAGAGATGCGTTTGAATTCTTGGAAATAATAATTTACATTTATACAATTTTAAAATGTGCTCTTCAATAAAATATTAACTTGGTTAAAAATATTCACCTGCAATGTCATCAATTGCAAACTTATCCCCATATTTTAAATGCTTTTCATACTGTTTAATGGACTACTTCACTCTCTCCATTTTACTCTTATTTTGTGCTGATATTTCTGTGTGAAGTCAGAAATGTCAAAAGTCCACTGAATTTATTAAATAAATATTTTAAGTGTTGTTAATGTGGCAGAATTTATTAAATAAATTTTGTTCTTTGATGTGATGCTGTTTTGGAAACTTTTGTATAAGTTGCCAGATAAATATTTTGCTGTAAATTGTAAATATAAATGTTAAAACAAAAGTGGTAAGTTCTTTATTATGAAGATTCCGAGTAGTTACATATTGTTGAAGTATGGGAACTGTAGTTTATGGATTGGCAATAATGTATCGTACGTGGACAACTTGTTCCAGATGTATTCTCACATGGATTGTCTTGTCAGAAAATGATCAACATATAAACAAAAGTAAAATACCTACAGCTATGCCTTATATGTATGATGAATATATCTAAATGTCCAGACTCCACTCATTCACATAATTGTAGCTCTATAGTAATGAGCTGGTAAGCTGCTGTTGTCAGTACCAGAAACAATAGTCACCGTAAGATTCTCAAAATAATATTAAAGTATATATTAACTTTGCAACATCAAGAGAGATGCCAAATCTGTTCATTGTGACATGAAACATTATAAAGATTTGCACGAAGTTTTGCTGCATGTATGGATGACAAAGCAGCAGCCCCTCATAAATACTGTATGTGTATTTAACTTGCACAACTTGCAGCAAAACTGGCCATACACATATTTTCACTCGCCCATTTCCCACCTTAATGGGGGTGGGGATGTAACACTGGTTGGGAGACAATTCTACTTCAAAGGTTTTATGCCTTGTCTTGCATAGTAATGGTTACCATCATGAGGGACAGGATGCTTGTTAGGGTATCAAGGTTTCCCTATGCCAGTGCAACCCACAACAGTTGCCTAAATCTCGTATATTTACTGCTAGGTGAACAGAGGCATCAGGTGAATGGAAATGTGTCTAAGGTACACTTAAGTACTAAAAATTGTTTCCATGAATGACTATTTATAGCAGCCAAAGTGATAGTTTTGATTTTAATTATATGTTGTTATGGATGACAAATAAATCATTCCATTGTATGTTGTTATGAAGTAACAAAAATAGAAAGTTGGTACTGAAACTGCAGGGACAATTTTTTCCTGATGTGCTAATTTTGTCTTAAATTGTGTATTGTTTGATGCTGTATGTTTTGTATTTGATAACTTGTGATAACAGCATTGATGCTCATAACTACTGGATGTAAACTACTGTTTGTCATTAAGTTTACATTTGTGACCCAGTGACCGTGCTTGTACTACTTGCAAATAAAACATTTTACCCTTGTTCATTCTTACTGTACCTATGTTTTATAAGCCTAATATGACTCATTGTTTTGCTTCACAACGAATACCTCGACTCATCAGGATGTACACGGAGGGGCTTCTAACTGTTCTACTTCTCAAGCCCAGCCTGGCCTGGTTTGACATGGCAGTTGACTGTAGCTGAGGAAGCTTCTCCTCTGGCCTTTAGTGAGAAGTGAAAGAAAAACTAAGGCCAGTGGAAGCCCCACACATGTATTACCCTTATATAAGTGTAGGAGACATTATCACTTCCGGATAGCGGTAATGACGTCCTAAAATAATTACACTGTTTCCCCGATGACAACAGTGCTGACTAAAATTTAAATGTTTGTAAAAATTCCATTTATTGACCGATTATTATCCGATTATAGTGAGGTTTCTTTTAAAATGTCAACGTCTTCCCATTCTCTGTGGCTATACATACAGAGGCACCTCGACTTAGATAATTTTGAGTTATGATATAAATTTGATCGGAAAATGCGACTCGACTTACGATAGTGTCGTCAACTAACTATGTTCGTTGATACACGTTCGGGTGGACCAAGCGCATGTTCCCGGTCACGCGGGCTGACCTGCCTCGGTTTACTGGAGCCGCCCCACTTAGTGACAATCATGCTTGTAAAAAATAACATTTTTTTGGTGTTTTTTTGCTTTTTGAACATAAAACTGATTATAATATATCACACCATGGGTCTGCAGAAAGTCAGTGGTAAGGTTAAACATATAAAAACACATGTGAGGATGACCATAGAGGCAGCTGAACAAATTTCTTCAGGGAAGGAGGAGGCAGTGCAGAATGTCCCTTCCTCAACAATTAGGAAGTGGTGTAGACTGGGAAGAAATGCAAACTTTTGTTGAAACGACTTACCCAGAGCAAGCTGTAGTAGGCCATTGCCTTAACCGTTTCAATGACACCGTGATGCATCACTACAAACAAATGTTAAAACGAAGGGAAAACAAGTGTCGCTAGACAAATTTTTAGTGAGACAAACAAGCAGGTTTTTTTTTTTTCCTACCACAGACGTGGCCACACACTTACAATGCTAACCAGCATATATACATTTTCTTCTGTCCTCCATAGACAGGGTTAGAGATCAGTTAAACATATAGTTCAGGGGTTTATTGAACGATCAACCATAAAGTGATTCGGTGCTTTTAAAATGCTAAGCTAACCTACATACGTAAATACATAGATACACAGATTTACGTATGCCATACATAAAGTGTTCGATGTGTCATTGATGTGCATTTACAAAGGTGAAATGTAATTCTGATCAGCTTCCATATATACTTTATACACATACATATACATACATATATACATACATGTATACATACATATATACACACACACATGCATTCACATACATTTGTCTCTTTTTACTCTGACGGGGTGAGATAGCTGATAGAGAAACTAGTGTGCAATTAAGCACTTAATCACTGAAGGTGATTAAGGTGCTTTTACAAGCTCAGGTTATATAGTTACATCACATACATACATTGTATAATTGATACATTACATGGTCAATCTTGGATACAAGTCCAATATATCAAGTAGTCCAAACAAGCAGTGAACCGTAACCAGGTCCTAGTGGTATGCAGGCAAAACATAGGAGAGAGAAATCATCACTGCCTGATGTTATAATGGAAGGGGACTCTCCTTCCAAACAGTAACTCCTCCTCCTCCTTCCCCCTCATCACCATCTTCCATACGCCATCAAGAGTCTTCCATAAAGGTAAGATAAACATATTTACTGTATTGTAGTTAGAGAAAAAAGTTGTATTCAGTATAAAATGTATTTTCAAGTTAATATATGTGGGGGTGTGGAATGGATTAATTCGATTCACTTTATTTCTTACGGGAAAAATCACTTCGACTTAGGATACGTCTCTGGGAACTGATTACCATCGTAAATCGAGGCCCCACTGTAATGCTTTTGTGTTATACAAGTACTACACAACTGATAATAAGAAATCATATGTACTCGCATTCTTCTAGTTCCGCGAAGTAGACATTTCGTCACTAGTGTACTTTGAGTATAGGGATTGGCCTCTCAAAAATGACAAAATCATACATGCTGGTGATGAACATGAGGATGACTGCAGTTCTACTAGTGACAATGTTACAACACCTGGACCATTAGGTGTGAGGCCGCCACTATTCTTTACCTCTATGCACTTTTATCTTATGGTATTGGTAACGTTGTATTTATATTTCTTGTATGTAAATATTCCTTTAGAGCATTCTATTGCGAACAATTTGACACCTAATTGAACGATGTAGCACAAAAATTTAGGTAAGAAAGTTGAAACAGTATAAACATTGCTCGCTCTACCTTGGGGTGCACGGTGGCCCGCCTGCCGGGGCAGCAAAAGTGTTTATCAGGAACATTGATTGATTGATTGATGAAGATTAAGCCACCCAAGAGGTGGCACGGGCATGAATAGCCCGTAAGTGGTGGCCCTTTCGAGCCATTACCAGTATCAAAAGATGATACTGGAGATCTGTGGAGGCGCAACTGCACCCTGCGTGACGGGAGATGTCTCCCGGACCAAGTGGTGACCAAATGGTGTAGGAACATTGGTTTGACCGGGAAGTTATAGCTTCTGGGGACAACACACTAATGGGGTGAAAGAAAATGGGTGAAATGAAAGGTTTAGTGAAGCCTGGCTGAATCAACTGATTGTACTAGTTAGCTGGGATAGGATCAAGTAGTCACTGGAGTTGGCACTTACTGGTTCTGTCTTGTCCAACTTCTTAGTTGTGACCTGTATATTTGATTTGTACAGCTAATAATGTCACTAAACAATGTGTGTTATAAAGTAGGGTCTCCTAGAGCAGGAGACTGCTCCACCACAATACTGTGATGGAGAAGCAAGGGAGGAGAAAATGCTGTGGTGGAGCACCAAGGGGGGACATAATACCATGGTTGAGCAACAAAGGGGTAGAATCTTATGATGGAGCAGCAGGAGACAATACTGTGATGGTGCAGCTGGAGACAATACTATGATGGAGCAGTAGGAGGAGACAATACTGTGGTGGAACAGTAGGAGACAATACCGTGGTGGAATGGCAAAAAGAGAGAATACTGTAGTGGAGCAGCAGCATGAGACATTACTGTAGTGGAGTGGCAGGAGGAGATAATATTGTATTGGAGTGGCAGGAGGGGAGACACAATACCATGGTGGAGCGGCAGGAGACAATACCGTAGTGGAGCGGCAGGAGGAGACAACAACTGTAGTGGAGCAGCAGGAGCAGGAGACAATACTGTAGTGGAACTGCAGCAACGTAAGAACAAAGGTAACTGCAGAAGGCCTATTGGCCCATACGAGGCCGCTCCTATTTATAACCACTCAATCCCACTTATATACATGTCCAACCCACGCTTGAAACAATCGAGGGACCCCACCACCACGTTACGCGGTAATTGGCTCCACAAATCAGCAACCCTGTTACCGAACCAGTATTTACCCAAGTCTTTCCTAAATCTAACCTTATCAATATATACCCATTGTTTCCTGTTCTGTCTTGTGTTGGCTCCGCGAGGCTCCATGAGGCTCTGCGAGGCTCCACGAGGCCCGGGCGAGGCTCCACGAGACCCGGGAGAGGCTCTACGAGAACCGGGCGAGGCTCCACGAGACCCGGGAGAGGCTCCACGAGGCCCGGGAGAGGCTCCACGAGACCCGGGCGAGGCTCCACGAGACCCGGGAGAGGCTCTGCGAGACCCGGGCGAGGCTCCACGAGACCCGGGAGAGGCTCTGCGAGGCTCCACGAGACCCGGGAGAGGCTCTGCGAGGCTCCACGAGACCCGGAAGAGGCTCCGCGAGACCCGGGCGAGGCTCCGCGAGACCCGGGCGAGGCTCCGCGAGGCCCGGGAGAGGCTCGGCGAGGCCCGGGCGAGGCTCCACGAGGCCCGGTCGAGGCTCCGCGAGGCCCGGGAGAGGCTCCACGAGGCCCGGGCGAGGCTCCACGAGGTCCGTGCGAGGCTCGGCGAGGTCCGGGCGAGGCTCCACGAGACCCGGGCGAGGCTCCGCGAGATCCCAACACTCTCACAACCAAGGTACAAGTTCTCTTCTTGAAAACTTTCGTAATTTCATTTGAAGATAATTAGGATAGATAATTCCTTGTTCTCATATCAGATATAGACAAAAATACAAGTCACAGCTTCGTATCATCCTTTGCAGATGACACAAAAATCAGTATGAAAATTACCTCGGCTGTGGACATTGAAAAACTTCAAGATGATATTAATAAAGTTTTCGACTGGGCATCAGAAAATAACATGATGTTTAACAGTGATAAATTCCTGGTACTCAGGAACGGTAAAAATGAGGACCTTAAACATAATACAGAGTACAAAACACAATCAAATGTGCCCATAGTAGGAAAACAGCATGTAAAGGATTTGGGAATAATGATGTCTGACGACCTAACGTTTAGGGAGCATAACCAAGCAAATATTGCGTCAGCCAGAAAAATGATCGGATGGATTACGAGAACTTTCAAATCCAGGGATCCCATCACAATGGTTGTCCTCTTCAAGTCACTGGTGTTGTCCCGTCTTGAGTACTGCACAGTACTCACTTCCCCCTTCAGAGCAGGAGAGATTGCTGAAATAGAGGGAATACAGAGAACATATACGGCACGCATAGACGAGATAAAGCACCTAAATTATTGGGATCATCTCAAAGCTCTCCAAATGTACTTACTAGAAAGAAGACGAGAGAGATACCAAATAATATACACCTGGAAGATACTGGAGGGCCAAGTACCAAATCTACACAGTAAAATAACAACGTACTGGAGTGAACGATATGGAAGAAAATGTAGAATAGAACCAGTGAAGAGCAGAGGTGCCATAGGCACAATCAGAGAACACTGTATAAACATCAGAGGTCCGCGGTTGTTCAACGTCCTCCCAGCAAGCATAAGAAATATTGCCGGAACAACCGTGGACATTTTCAAGAGGAAACTAGATTTATTCCTCCAAGGAGTGCCGGACCAACCGGGCTGTGGTGGGTATGTGGGCCTGCGGGCCGCTTCAAGCAACAGCCTGGTGGACCAAACTCTCACAAGTCAAGCCTGGCCTCGGGCCGGGCTTGGGGAGTAGAACAACTCCCAGAACCCCATCAACCAGGTATCAACCAGGTATAGGAGTGTTTTGACAAATAAGAGAACACAAGGCACCAAAAAATTCAAATCCGCCAACAAAAATCCAAATCCACTAACAAAAACTCCAAATTCGCCAACAAAAAGAGTCAAATTCCGCCAACAAGAAATTCAAAATCCGCCAACAAAAATTACCAAATTAGCCAATAAAAAAATTCAAATCCGTCAAAAAAAAAAATCGGCTAACAAAAAATTCCAAATTCAGCAATTAAAACATACCAAATCCGCCAACAGTTCCAAATCCAACAGCAAAAAAAAAAAAAAAAAAAAAAAATTATCAAATCTGTCGACAACAAAATTCCAAATCCGCCAACAAAAATGTGTAAATCTGCCAACAAACAATTTCGCGAATAAAAAAAATCGAAATCCGCCAACAAAAAATCCAAATCTGCCAACAACTAAATGCATGTGGTAAGCCTTAAATTGAGTTAGATGTGGGCATCACAAACTCTCGTGTAAAAGCCGCAATATTTCAGGAAATTAGAGAAGACAGAAGAGCAGTCAGACTCACTCAGGCCAGAAAGCACCAGTATAAAGAGTTATGACACCTTTAGAAGCGGAAAAAGGTATGAAATAAAATGTGACCAACAACTCCTGGCCTTCCTAAGTGATTGTGGTATATCTGAAAACCTGAACCCGACCAATGCCAGTACTTAAATTAACTCTTTCAGTGCCTGAGCCTAACCTAACTTAACCTAACTTAATCTAACTTTGTCTAAGGTGCTGTCTCTGCCTTACCATTTACCTGATGTTCTCCTATTCCTATAATTTCCTAAATAATCCATCAAGTCTCCATGCACTTATGCAAGCATCTACCTCAGTTTCATTGTAAAATTTTACTCTTAAATCTAATCTTACCCTATTCCATTTATATTTTAAATTTATTTGTATTGATCTATGTCATTTTTTTAAAATCAATTATTGATCTCATTTTTGTTCTTTTAATTAAGTTCATACTAATTATAAGTTAAAACTAAGCTTAATAAAATTTATTATCTTTAAGATTATTTTACTTTACAATTATCATTTGTCAAATTTTTTTATATATTCATCTTGACAGTCTCTACTGATTTTTTGTTCTCTCCGCCAAACTTGTATATTGTGTTTTGCTATAATTACTTCCTATTTTACAGCAGATTTGTTTTTCATCTGTTCATGTAATTGTTATCTTATTGTATTGTGACATTCTTTTCTATATTGATATATATTTTCTGTCTATTGTTACTTACATTGTACCTGAGAGTACCTGTAAGCAATCTACCTCATTTTTCATTTTTGCTCAATTTTTTTGGTATTGCTTAGTCTTGTTTATATTTTTGTTTTGTATATCTATATCTTGTGTTTTGTATAGTCCATGTTTATATGTTTTTTTCTTTAATCTCATTCATTACCTAGGTTTCCTAGCCTAGCCATACTCCATTGTACCCCTGTAAGCCCCTTTTGTGTTTGTTTGGTACAGTATTGTGTACATTTATTTCTTTTTGTTTCTCTTGTTTTTCCGGCAATCAGCTTTTTTTTATGCAGTCAAGTATAGACCCAGAACTTAACCTCTTATCCACTATCTATGACAATAATCACTTTAATGATCTAAATTGCAGATATTTTGCAGCACATGATGTAAACAATGTATTAACTCATAGTCACAATATCTCTGTAATCAATTTGAACGTTAGATCCCTAGGCAAACACTTCGATGATGTTAGTGCCTTGATTGAAGCTATTGACAACAATTTCTCTTTTATTATACTTACTGAAACATGGTTGAAAGATGATACTACTCAACTCTTTAACATGCCTAACTACTCAGCAATCCACAACTGTCGTCAACTTCAGAGAGGTGGTGGCACTGCTCTTTACTACCACCAAGAACTAACATGCTTAAAAGAAATTAGAACTAGAGACTGCTATGGGGAGTATATCTTCGCCAGCTTCAGAGTCAAGGGTGCCGAGTCTATCCTGTCTGTGGGTGCAGTTTATAGAATTCCTAACACTGATGTGACCGAATTCAACTCAAACCTTAGAAATCTAATACTTGATAACAGACTGAACAAAAACCACCTAATTATTGCAGGGGACTTTAATATTGACCTCTGCGAGCCAGAACACCCTACTGCTGTTAGCTTCCTCAACTGTATGAATTCCTGCTTCCTCATACCCTTAATCACTAGACCTACTAGAATCACTGATAGCACTGCCACGACTCTTGATCACATCTGGACAAATATAACCTCTCCGCTTACTTCAGGTATAATCACCGATAGCACTACAGACCATTACCCCACATTTCTCTTAACTAACATTAGCAAACCACCTCTTGAGTCAAGAGAGATACGTTTTAGACTACACAATGAAACTGCTATAGGCAATTTTATAACTGCTACTGATAATGTCAACTGGGAGTCCGAGTTAGGTAACATAGAGGACATCAACCTAGCAGTTCAATCTTTTCTTCAAATAACTCTTAGCCTTTATAATACCCAGTCCTATGCTTACAAAACAAGTCACAACCAAAAGGCTTAACAATCCTTGGCTTACAAAGGGAATACTTAAATCTATTAATAAAAAACATGACCTTGAGAAAAAGTATAGGTTAGGGATTGTCTCCAAAGAATTCTCAAAGAATTACTCATTATTGCTATCTAAGATAATTAGACGAGCCAAAACTAAATACTACGAAGATAAATTTACCCAAATAAAGAGCAACATTAAACAAACATGGAGAACAATTTCACAAATATTGGGATCAAAAAAGTCTTTAAATAGCAAACCGACTCTCCTGTCTAATAACGATGGTCAGCTTTCAGCCTCTGATTCTGCTATTGAGTTCAATAGGTTCTTCTCTTCCATTGGTTCATCCCTTGCTAATGATATTCCATCTTCCAGTACTGACATTAAGGACTATCTTACAGGGAACTATCCCCAGTCTCTGTACCTAAAGCCTATTAATTCCATTGACGTCAATGAGATAATCCTTTCCCTTAAAACCAAGTCTGGTGCCCTTGAGGAGATACCAACTTTAATCTACAAAAAAGCCTCCAGATCTTTAGCCCCTGCTATTGCTTTGCTCTTCAACAAGTCACTTGAACTCCAAACCTTTCCAGATATTCTAAAAAAAGCGAGAGTAACGCCTGTCCACAAATGTGGTGATCTCACAGATGTTAACAACTACAGACCTATATCAATCCTGTCAAACTTGTCAAAAATTTTTGAAAAACTAATCTATAAGCAGCTTTACTCATATCTAGCCAAACTCAATATACTTAGCCCTTGCCAATATGGCTTCAGGCCCAAAAAAAGCACTAACGATGCACTTATTAGTATGCTTAACTCGATTCATACAGCTCTTGATAAAAATGAGTTCCCTGTTGGGTTATTTGTGGACCTGCGTAAAGCTTTCGATACTGTCAACCACCAAAACCTTCTTCTTAAATTACATCATTATGGTGTCAGAGGACACTCCCTACAATACCTCAAATCCTACCTTACTGACAGGCTCCAATGTGTTTCTGTGAATAATACAATTTCGCCCACCCTACCCATCAACATTGGTGTTCCCCAGGGCAGCATACTTGGCCCTCTCCTCTTTCTCATCTACATTAATGACCTTCCAAATGCCTCCCAACACCTCAAACCAATCCTATTTGCTGACGACACAACCTTCATTTACTCCAGTCCTGATCCCCTTGCTCTAAATGCCACAGTAAATACTGAGCTAAATAAAGTCCATCTGTGGCTAACTGCCAACAAACTCACCCTTAACATTGACAAAACTTTCTATATTCTGTTTGGCAATAAATCCTCTAATCAAATAAATCTCAAAATAAACAATACCCAAATTTGTAACAAATTAGATGGCAAATTCCTTGGCATTCTCATTGACCACAAGCTGAATTTCCAGGGACACATTCTAAACATATCAAAAAAAGTTTCAAAAACTGTGGGCATTCTTTCTAAGATCAGATATTATGTACCACGCCCTGCCCTGGTGACTCTCTATTACTCCCTTATCTATCCATATCTCAACTATGGTATTTGTGCTTGGGGCTCTACTACCCAAAATCACTTACGTCCTCTAATTACTCAACACAAAGCTGCTATTAGGACAATATCCAACTCTGGCCCCAGACATCACTCGGTACCCCTACTCAAATCTCTGAATATGTTAGACATTAAGTCACTGCACATTCACTCATGTGTATTATACATATACAAAACGCTAAATTGTAATGCCAATCCTGATCTCAAAAGCTTCATAGAAGGTTGTAACAGAACCCATGAGCACCACACCAGAAATAAATACAGTTTTGATATTCCTAGAGTACGACTTAATCAAACCAGAAATGCTCTACAAATCAAGGGGCCCAGGATGTGGAATGACCTTCCCAACCATGTTAAAGACAGTACCTCTCTCAACCAGTTTAAGTTAAAAACGAAGCTATACCTAATAAATTCCATGTAACCTACCTTACCCTTCTATTGTCAACCCATGTATGTTTTTTGTTTTTTTTTTGTTTTACAAATCAACGCTGTTTTAATGTAATTTTCTGTAATAATTTATAATTGTATTTGTGCTGTTTTTTCAACAATGTTCCCCCCCTCTTTTACCTCTATTTTTATTTGTACTCAACGCATTTTTTTCTTTTTACCCATTAGTTTTAAGCTTTAGTCAGTAGTGTTTTTTCCTGCCCGAAACGCTTTGCGTAATAGTGGCTTTAGGCATTGTATGTACTAGCTCTATCTATAAAGCCAACAAACTTTGTAAAATCTCTTTATGTATGTACCTTTGCCTAAATAAAAATTATTATTATTATTATTATTATTATAGAATTATATGTACCCACAAGACAATACTTATGCGTATTAGTGGCTTTAGGTAATGTATGTATTAGTTCTATCTGTAAATCCAACAATATATTTGTAAATCAACTATGTATATGTACTTTTCCTGAATAAAAATTTATTTATTATTATTTTATTTATTGTGACATTGTAATTGCCGATATCGAATATTTAGCCTTAGGCCAACTACTGACCTTCCCCGGGATGTAACCCACAACCGTCGTCCAATTCTCTGTTACCTATTTACAGCTAGGTGAACAGAGGCATCAGGCGGTGAAAGAAAACGTGCTCAACCGCCCCTGCTCGTACCATGGCAAGTCCCACGGTTACGAACCCCATGGAGTGACGTCTTTTAATTATTTTTGTATAAACAAACTTGAGATGAGAGCGATGGTCTGTTACGGTACTCCGGAGAGAGCCCTAAAATATATTACAATTTAGATGATGTTTGAACCGCGTCTTTTAGAAGGTTTTCGTCTAAAGGTCTCGGTCAGTATTGGAACATGTTTCTCAGCTCCTCTCAAACCTGCACTAACACACATCATTCTACTAAATTATGTATTCACAAATCAGCATAAATATTAATAATATTAGTCTTCATAAGAATTCTTAATAAAGGTATAGTATACTAAAGTTAATGAACATAATTCAGTTTTATATCCTCAGACGTAACAATAATGTGTGCCGAAGACTTAGCTGGAGGGACGCATCAGGACACGTTATCCAAGTGTCAACACAACAAAGATCAGCTGAGGCTTAGTGAAGTGTTGTTGTGTTGACCCGCGGGTGTCACTCACTACTGTTGTGTTGACCGAGGTTGTTACAGTCGCTGTGGTTGTGTTGACCGAGGTTGTCACTTGTTGTGGTACCCGAGGGTACTAATACCCGCTGTGAAGGCCGAGGTTGTGACAGATGACGCGTGTATGACAAGATGGGTACATTCAAGGATCCATCGAGGCCAGTAGCAGGTAAACTCATAATGTATTATACACTACTCTTGATGTCGGGGACAATGTATTATTCAGTACTGATGATGCAGAGACAATGTATTATACAGTACTGTTCACATCAACAGTACTGTTGATGTGGAGATAATGTATTATACAGTACTGTTGATGTGGAGATAATATATTATACAGTACTGTTGATGTGGAGATAATGTATTATACAGTACTGTTGATGTGCAGATAATGTATTATACAGTACTGTTGATGTGCAGATAATGTATTATACAGTACTGTTGATGTGCAGATAATGTATTATACAGTACTGTTGATGTGCAGATAATGTATTATACAGTACTGTTGATGTGCAGATAATGTATTATACAGTACTGTTGATGTGCAGATAATGTATTATACAGTACTGTTGATGTGGAAGTAATGTATTATGCAGTACAGTACTGTTGATGTGGAGATAATGTATTATGCAGTACTGTTGATGTGCAGATAATGTATTATACAGTACTGTTGATGTGCAGATAATGTATTATACAGTACTGTTGATGTGGAAGTAATGTATTATGCAGTACAGTACTGTTGATGTGGAGATAATGTATTATGCAGTACTGTTGATGTGGAGGGATAATAAATTATGCAGTACTGTTGATGAGGGAGATAATATAGTGTTCAATACTGTTGATATGGGAAATAATGTATTATACAGTACTGTTGATGTGGAAATAATGTACTATGCAGTACTGTTGATGTGGAGGCAATATATTTTGCAGTACTAGTATATAATATTTAGTACTAGTATTTCTATATATATATTAATCAATGGGCAAATAAGAACATAATAGGTGAGGGTGTGAGACCTTAACATACCACATTGTTTACTTTTTGTGTCAATAACACCTATTTCATATTCCCAGTAATTATACCCAAGCCTGAGCCGCATGTGTTCCGTGTCACTCCAAGCATTTCTCCTTTTACCATATGTGAAAAGGGTGTTTTGACTCGCATGTAGTGTTGCATGATTTGGCTTCCCTCATACATTATACCTCTCCTCGCCACTTCTGCCTGAGCTGAATATTTCTTATTTTGCTTCTTATTGGTCTCATTGTTAAAACACATTCAATGTCAACTTGTGGTTTTGATGTGGCATGTTTGACCAGTCCACTATTCCAACATGAGAGGGAATCCACATGAATTTTACTTTGACCTTTCAGCCATATCTCATTTATCCTTTTTTTACAATCCTCAATTATGGACATGAAGATTGGTTTTTGACTGTTTAAGGAATAAAGTGCTCCTCCGCAATCGACACATACAAAAACATCTGTTTCGTCTTTATGTACTACCTCCAAATCAGCCAGAATGGCCTGCAGTTCAGCTTGTGTGGATGATATATAATTACTAAGTTGAAGTTTAATTTTCCTGTCCATAGTTCCAAACTCAGTACGTTCCCTTATTAGGACACCACACCCTGCCATCTTCTGCCACCGACCCATCACACTATACGTGTAAACTACTGCCTCTTGGTAACCGAGATACAGTACCTGTATCATGCTTCCATACAAACACCGTAATTGTCCCAGTTCATACTGAATCTTTTTCACTTTGAGGGGTACAGTTTCTACTTCTATTTTCTGTACTTTCCAGAGAGCAGACCTTTTACACTGTCAAGAGGGTTTTGCAGCAGTCAAGTACATCTTATTCCCTAAAGTCATTAGCTAATCCCATTGTGTAGCATGTCTCGCTTCATTTTCTAGAAGCGTGCACATCACTCAAACAATTCTGAACGCTGTGAAAGAGCTTATCTCCTCCTCCTGTCCTCATGAAGTGAATAGATACTCTATTATTAATGTCAAGGACTCTATCCTACACATTCTGTAAATTTAATTCCATTCTCATTATTTCAGTCATTGCATTTCTTTGACATCCAAGAATGATCCTCATAGCTTCGTTCTGTATCGACTCTAGTTTTTTTAATTCTGCCTTGCCCTGTGTAAGACAAAATGGGTGCTGCATAGTCTATCAGGGACCAAACAGTGCTTATGTATAACATCCGCAAGATAGGTACTGTACCCAAACACCTTTACCAGAAAATGCTAGCACCTTTAGAGGATGCTGTCAGACTTTACATAAGTAGCTGATATGATTTATTTTAGCATTTTAGACCCCTGGAGGATACATCTCTGATGTTAATCTGTTCATTAATACATTCCATAAGGTAGGACTTAAAATTCCTCTTGGGGGATACCTAACTGAAACCTCCGTTCCTCTGGCATGTATCCCTGGTAATTCACCTGACCTTTTCTTCCTTGTAGATAATCTTGTATCCAATGTAGCAATCTTCCTGTTATTTCCAGATTGGCTTATTCGTATAAGATTACTTCCCCCATTTACTTTATCAACTGCTCTTCGTAGATCAACAAAAACTCTACAATTGTCATCCACATTAGACAAACACTTTATGAGACAGTCTGTGGTACTTTTGCCCTTGATAAAACTAAAGATGTTATTGGAGATGTTATCTCCTACAAGGTAGAGTAGCCTATTTAATAAGATCCTTTCCATTATTTTACAAAAGCAGGATGTTAAGAAGACAGGCCTGTAGCCTCCGTTTGACTTAGGTATAGGAATGATGACAGCCTCCTTCCATTTTCTTGGTAACTTTCCCTCCCTAGAACTCATGTTAAAGAAATCAAGTAAGGGACTAGGTTTCATACCGGCTAAATAATCAAGAATGTCATACATTACTCCATCCTTTCCCCGAGCAGTCGAGCTGCCGCTTTTTATAGCGTCAAATAGCTCATCATTAGTTATCTCAGTGCTTGTTACTGATCCTGTATTGTGCATGTTACTGATACTGTATTTAAATAACATAAAATTATACACACAGAAATCACAATAGCGTGATACTGTAAATCAAATGAACAAATCCACAAAGGCCTTGATGAGGGTTTGAACCTACGCACCGGATGTTCCCAGAAGCGCCTTGGTCAACTGTACCACCACATGGTCAAAAGAATTGCAACCTGGAGTGCTACTGCCCTTGCTAGGATCCCGAAGCTTCTCCGAAACCTAACCAGGGTTTCACACATTCCCCCATGCATTCGGGCTATGTCAACCAGATGGTACAATTGACTAAGGTACATCTGGGAACATCCGGTGCGTAGGTTCAAACCCTCGAGGCCCTTGTGGATTTGTTCATTTGATATATCACGCTATTGTGATTTCTGTGTGTATTAAAGTAGCGGCATAGAGGTAGAATATCTAGATGACAGAGCCCAAATGGAATTGTGTGGAACCTCGGTTAGGCTTCAGAGGAGCTTTGGGATCCTTGTGAGGGCAGTAGCACTCCAGGTTGCAATTCTTATTATTTCAGAATTTCTTAGGCCCATGTGTCTTGCTTCCCCTGCCCCTATTATTTTCCCTCTGTACTAATTTCTCGACCATGTCCTCGTAAAAGCTATCAACGCAGAGAGGCGTGTATTGTTGATACCAATCTTCCATATTTTGAATAAAATCATTTTTCGTATCTTTATTAATAATTAATCTTTTCCTTTGAAAGTGGACTTGTTTTTCCCCCAGTGGCAATTCAACATACAGTAGTGCCTTCATTGACGAATTTAATCTGTTCCCAGAGACGGTTCGACAGCTGAAAATTCGAAAACCGAAACGAATTTTCCCATAAGAAATAATGTAAATTAAATTAATCCATTTCATATACCCCAAAATATTAACTTAAAAATACATTTTATACAGAATATTACTCATATTTTTTACTGTACAGGTACCTTACCTTTATTGAGGACTCTTGTTGGTGTATGAAAGATGGTGAGGAAGTGGGGGGGGGGGGAGGATTATTCTGTAATAATCTATATTATTACTATAACTATAATTCCATTATTCTATAACCCCTTCCATTATAACATCAGGCACTGATGATATGTCTGGGGTACACTCTCCTACATTTTGCAGGTATACCACTAGGACCTTGTTGTGGCTCACTGCTTGCTTGTCTTACTAAGAATCTGTCCAAAGACACTTGGGTTTAGGTCGACCCGTATGGGTCGCTCAGTTGACCCATACATGTCTCAACAAACTCAAGAAGTGAGGCAAACCTCGAATACCGAGTCGAATTTTACAAAGAAATTGAGCTCGAAAACCGAATTTTTTTTTAAAGAGGGGCATTCGAAAACCGAGGTTCCACTGTACAAGGTAAAATGGTCACTAAGTAGTTCACGAACAACCCGAGCCTCCCCCATAATCTCTTGAGAGTTTAAAATGCAGGCATGGTCAAGCTGTCCTCCCTTGATGTGAATTGGTTCAATATTTCTCAAGAGACGGGTATCTGGATGATCTTGTAGAAGCTGTAACCACTTGACCCTATTAATACTTCCACTGTTCAAATCCTTATGTGCAAGCATTAAGGTCCCCAATGACCAGTGAAGGATTAGTATCAATGCAGTCGAGTAAATAGTGAGCGTCGAAGCCATTTCTGTATACTGTACATACAAATTAACTACAATAAATTCCCCTTCCCTTAATGATAATTTAATACAGACACTCTATACAGTGGGGCCTCAATTTACGATGGTAATCTGTTCCCAGAGACATATCGTAAGTCGAAATGATTGTTCCCATAAGAAATAAAGGAAATTGAATTAATCCGTTCCATACCCTCAAAAATATTAACTTAAAAATACATTTTATACTGAATAAAAATTGTTTCTCTAACTTCAGTAGAGTACATATGTATATCTTACCTTTATGGAGGACTCTTGATGGCATATGGAAGATGGTGAGGAGGGGAGGTGTTACTATTTGGAAGGGGAGTCCCCTTCCATTATATCGTCAGGCAGTGAGGACTTCTCTGGGGTACACACTCTGGCACGTTTTGCCTGCATACCAATAGGACCTGCTTCTGGCTCACTACTTGATTTTCTCACTAGAAATCATTCAATTGAAGCTTGGTTTTTCCTTCTTTCCAACACTTGTCTGTAGTGAGGCATCACATTGTCATTAAAAAGATCAATGCAACGGCCTGTTACAGCTTTATCTGGGTGATTCTTTTCAGCAAAACTTTGCAGTTCTTCCCATACTGCACACATTTTCTTAATGAGAAAGGGACATCCTCTAATGCCGCCACCACCTCCTCTGAAGATTTGTTGTACTGCCTAGCTAGTTCAACAACACGCGTACCATTTTCATGTTTACGTATGATCTCTTGTTTTTCCTCTATGTTCACTCTTACATGTATTTTCATATGTTGAATCTTACCACTGACTTTCTTGGGACCCATGGCATAATATATAATAATCAGTTTTATGTTTAAAAAGCAAAAAATCACTACAAAAATGGAATTTCTTATAAGCATGATCGGGCTAAGCGGGCTACTCTAGTAAACTGAGGCAGGTTGGCCTGTGTGACCGGGAACTATGTGCTCGGTCAACCCGAACATGTATCAGTGAATATCGTTTGTCAACGACACTATCGTAAGTCGAGTCGTATTTTTCGATCAAATTTATATCGTAACTTGAAATTATTGTAAGTCAGGGCAATCGTAAGTCGAGGTGCCACTGTACCTTGTGCTTTTTCCATTGCTTATACTAACTCTGCTGGTATGGAGTTCTTAACATAAATCGACATTCCTCTTATGTTACTTGCAGCGAAAAGGTGAAATTCTTTATAGTCATGTAATTTCAATAAGCTTTCATTCCTATCTCCTGACTTCTGCAGGGCTACAACATCAATATCATTTTGCATCACATAACAATGAACATCTATTTCTTAAACCATTAACATTCCATGACAGTATTTTCAGTCTAGGGTAATTGATTATTAAAAATGCACTTTCTAATTCAGCCCCAATAAGTTCATTAAATGATAGCCATTCATTGTATAATACAGGCATACCTCAGTTTAAGAGTTTAATTGGTTCCTGGAGATGCCTCGTATTCCGAAAACTCGCATTCCGAAGCTAATTTCCCCATAAGAAATAAAGGGAAATGAATTAATCCGTTCCTGACTACCCCAAAAACCCCACATCAAACTAAATTTTTATACCTAATTCATCTAAATAAACCTACAAAACTATGTTCAAGTTATTACTTACCTTGCCGTTGAATGCTGTAGGCGTATGGAAGATGGTGAGGAGGTGGGAGGAAGAGAGGAGTTACTGTTTGGAAGGGGAGTCCCCTTCCATTATCACATCAGGCAGTGAGGACTTCACTGGTATGCACACTCTGGCACGTTTTGCCTGCATACCACTAGGACTTGCTTGTTTTACTAAGAATTTGTCTAATGACACTTGCTTTTCCCTACATTTTAACACTTGTCTGTAGTAAGACATCACATTATCATTTAAAAGGTCAATGCAACGGCCTGCTACAGCTTTATCTGGGTGAGTTTTTTCAACAAAACTTTGCAGTTCTTCCCATACTTCACACATTTTCTTAATCAAGAAGGGACATCCTCTACTGCCTCTACTCACAGCTATTTTCTTAGGTTGAACCTTACCAATGGCTTTCTTGAGACCCATGGCAAGATATATAATGACAACTTTTATGCTCAAATGGCCAAAAAACCGATAAAAAACTGTAAATCCTTGTGAAGAATTCAGGTGGGATAGTCACTGGACACGAGACACTGGTAAACTGATGCGCGATCGCCATGCCACCACGCGCCAGTCGGCCTGTACACGTATCAACAAACTCGCGTCCCGAGGTAACCCTCGCCTTCCGAGACATATTTTTGGAGTAAATCCTGCTCGTCTTCCGAAAAACTCGCATACAGGGACACTCGCATTCCGAGGTACCACTGTATCTCCCACCTCCTCCCAATTTCACCGGTAAAATCAACATTGCATATCTCGAGTATTTTTTGCAGGCCCTTGACGTCCATTGTTGACCCCACTGATCCTTTATTTTAATTTTAATTATAGAGTTATTCCTTTCACTACGACTACCATCACTTACTCTTCACTTTCCTTCATATCATCACCCATTGTTTCATTATTTCCTCAACCTCTATTTCCTGACTTCACTACTGTTTTTGTTACTTTCCTTTAACTTCACCTGAATATTTAATTTTGCCTCAGTGGACTCAATTATCTGCCCAAGATTTTGTAGGCACTCACCAATTTTCCTTATTTTAACCCACAAATCTTTGACAATACCATTATGGCCATCTTTCTGAGCCCCCAGGTAACCACTTCTCTCACCGTTACACTGTCACTGCCGGAGTCCTGAGTGGTGGTGTGGCTGGCTGTTGCTTGAGCCTGACGAATTAAAGGTGACTTTTGCCCACACATTTGTCCAGTTCACTGGCGCTGTTTGGTGCTGACTTTTCTACTGTTCTCCAGGTGTCTTGAGTAAGAGCTCTTGCCCGCTCTGTAATATTCTTTGGGCGGGGAACATCCATACTCGGCCTCTTACTACACACAGCTGAGTTGGCATTGTGAACACCTTCACAGTGGCAGCATTTGGGGACTATTTGCTCACCTGGTTGGTTGGTTTCTACACACATTAGAGAGGTGAGACTTTCCTCAGAAACGACATTGTGGGTCATGTTGACAGCTCCAAGATTTATGTCCCCATCTGCAGCATTTCAGGCATATTATGGGCTCTTCCACCCACTTTGCCACATTTCTGTAGCCAGCCCTGGTGATGAACACTTTCTCGGGAACTTCACCCCTCACCAAATCCACCACCTGATTCCTGGCTTCACCTTTAATAAGGTGATGCTTGGCCCACACAAATCACTGGTCGTCGAGAATGAATTCAGGGGTCTAGTATATTGAGGGTATGTGTAAATAATCACCTTCGTCAGTTTCTCATTGTCCTTTGGTGTTTCCATAACAGTTCCACGATATCTTTGCTGGGTCAGAAACTTAATAGCCTCCCTAGAATCTACCATTAAGTAACGTCTGTTCACACCTTCCTTCAGCAGTGGCTCGAACTTGCGGTGCTCTCCTCCTAGGTTGACTGTCCACAGCAGCTTCTGGTGGTAGGTCAGTGTGCATGAGGCAGGGAAGAGAAGCCTTCACCTCCACTGACCGTCATGTTCCTGGGCAAGTTCCCGACATTGTTCTTTCCTTTCGTTGACACTGGTTTGATCATTCTCAGCGTTGTTCCTCATTCTCTTGTCGTTTCCGTTAGTCTCACTATCACTGTCTACACTATACCTCAGATCCTGTCTTCTCCGTTTATTCTGTCCTCTGGTTAACACTTCCTGAAAATTATTCTCTGCTACTTATTGGCTGCTTTCTGAGTCGTGTCCATGTCATTATTGCCATGGAGAGTAGCCAGTTCCTCTGTTGTCCAGTCCTCCATCTTGACACCCAGCATGGTGCAAGATGTGTAGAATATGGTAGATATTAGTTAGTCCCCTTGTGTGTAGACTGAGCTAAACACCAATACAAACTTCACCCCTAGTCACGGGAGCAGGTACGTCTTGACCCAACCGCCTTTGGGATAGGACTTTGAGGGCATCGCACTATATAAAAGAGAAAAGTTATTTATATTTTGTTTTTGTTTTATATCAGCAGTCTTAATAAGGCTGGTCATAAGCAAGGTGGAGAGAGCTTCTCTCTCCCACTCATGGGGTCGGTGGTTTAAGTTCTTCTATCTCGAACCAGTGACTTCTCTCCACAACCTTAAATAGAAATATGATGAAAATGTTAATATTGAGAAGGGTAATTAGCACACTAGGTATGAATGGCTAGGATGTGGGGCGTAAAGAGCTAGATCTCGCTCCCCCCATAGTCACTGATAGATAAGCACTTCACCATATTTATTCTCTTGGTGCCTTCTTTTGATTATTATTTACCTCCCTCTTTACAAAAGCCTGGCTATAACCAATTTGTAAAATGAATTCTTATGTCTTATAAGTCTTGACCCATCTTTTTCCCAAACTCATCTTTTAGATCTTTTCTGGAAGAGACCATATAGTAGCCATCTGTAGCTGTTTTATGCCTGTTCTGTACAGCTTCCTCAAATCCACGAGGAAGAAGATTCAGCAATTTCAGGTATAATTACAAACTGATTAACTGGGAACAAATAAAATAAGTTGACACAGAAATATGGTGGGAAGGACAGCTAGATAATGCAAACTTAACCCATTGTCTTGATAAAATAGGCACATTAGCACTAGAAATACTGTATGTGCAAGTCACACACCACTAAGGAGAAAGATGCAAACTGGAACGAGAATGTTGTTCCCTCTTTTGGTGACGAAAACAAATGGCAGAATATCTCAAATGCTGCACTCTATCCCAAGAATGATAGAAAAGACTATGTAGAGAAATAGAAATGATTGAGCTAAAGTTGTAAGAATCGTATAAAATCCAGGAGAGGCAAAGAGAGCAAATAGGCTATAAGCAAAATCCAAAATTCTTTTTCCTCCTATGCAAAATCTACAGCAAAAACTACATCTTGCATTGGGCCCTTGTGCAAAGGTGATGGAATCTTCACATATGACAACAAAGAAATGGGTGAAATACTAAGGCTACTGTGCGATTCTGTTTTCAGCGAACCCCTGAATACATTGAAGACCAATAATCCTAATGAATTCTTTATGAATGTAATGCCAACATGAAACCATATATCACATATATCAGAAGTTACCCTAGCCACTCTCAACATTTAAGTAGCTATAGACAGCATGTTCATGCACTCTGCACCAGGCCCAGACTCCTGAAATTCTATATTCTTAAAGAATTGCAAAAACCATCATCAAAGACCCCTAAACATTTTTTGGAGATGGAGTTTAGGTACTGGTGTTATCTCAGACATACTTAAAACAGCAGAGATTATGCCACTTCATAAAGGAGGTATTAAAGCAGATGCAAAAAAGATTACAAAACACATGGAATCATAATAAAGTATCTGCATAACCCCGGGCAATGTGGGTTCAGAGCAGGGCACTCATGCTTCTCAATTGCTAAACCACTGTGATATAGCCTCAAATGCCATGGAAGATAATCAAAATGCAGATGTAATAAACACAAACTCTGCAAAAGAGGTTATTGATTAAAATAAAGGAAACAAAGCTGCCAAAATAATTAGAATGTTCACTTTTGCAACAGAGTGGCAGATGGTTGGAACAAATTAAGTGAGAAGGTGGTAGAGGCCAAAACCCTCAGTAGTTTCAAAGCATTATACAGTATATGACAAAGAGCACTGGGAAGCCGGGACACTATGACCGTAGCTCTCGTCCCGTAACTAAGGTAATTACCCTTGGGTAATTACACAGATTCCGGAAAAGCTTTCGACAAATGTGACTATGATAGTATTGCGCAAAAAATGGGCTGAAAAGAAATTGCAGGCAAATTAGGGAGATGGATCTTTAACTTTCCTAATGAACAGAACCCAGAGTGTAATAGTTAACACAGTAATATCTGGATCATCCATTCTGAAAAGCTCAGTACCCCCAAGGTACTGAGGTGTTTGCTCCTATACTTTTTCTCATCCTTGTATCAGACATAGACAAGGACATGAACTATAGTACTGTATCATCTTTTGCAGATGATGCTAGGATTTTGATGAGAGTAGACAAAGTAGAGGATACGGCAAACATTGAATCGGATGTTAATAAAGTCTTTCAATGGGCAACAGAAAGTAACGATTAATGAGGATATGTTCCTGTTACTGTGTTATGGAAAAATGAAAATACAGTATCAAAACAGAAGCCACATATAAAATGCAATCAAACCACACTATTGAAAGGAAAAGCATGGAGTAATCATGTGGGTAGATCTTACTTTTAAAAAACACAACAAAGTAGCTGTCATAACTGCAAGAAAAATGACAAGTTGAATGACAAGAACTTTTTAAATATGAGGTGCCACACCAATGATGATACTTTTCAAGGCACTAGTGCTCTTTAGAGCACTACTGCTGCATACTAACAGTCCTCCATTCAAAGCTGGAGAAATTGCTGATTTGGAAAGCATGCAAAGATCTTTTTAATGCTAGAATCCATTCAATAAAACATTTAAATTATAAGTACTGCATAAAATTTTAAATCTATATTCCCTAGAGCACAGGTGGGAGAGTTACATAATAATTTACACTTGGAAAATATGAGAAGGACTTGTTCCAAATCTGCACACACAAATAACACAACATGAGACCAGAAGGCATGGCAGGATGTGCAAAATAGCCCCACTGAAAAGCAGAGGTGCAATAGGCATGCTAAAAGAGAACTGATAGAGAGAGGTAAAAAAAGAAGCCACTTTTTTCGTTGAGTGTTTGCCACTTTTTCGTTGGCCATTTAGAACTTTTTCTTTGGCCATTTAGAACTTTTTCGTTGGCCGTTTAGAACTTTTTCGTTGGCCATTTAGAACTTTTTCGTTGGCCGTTTAGAACTTTTTCGTTGGCCATTTAGAACTTTTTCGTTGGCCATTTAGAACTTTTTCGTTGGCCGGTTAGAACTTTTTCATTGGCCGTTTAGAACTTTTTCGTTGGCCGTTTAGAACTTTTTCGTTGGCCGTTTAGAACTTTTTCGTTGGCCGTTTAGAACTTTTTCGTTGGCCGTTTAGAACTTTTTCGTTGGCCGTTTAGAACTTTTTCGTTGGCCGTTTAGAACTTTTTCGTTGGCCATTTAGAACTTTTTCGTTGGCCATTTAGAACTTTTTCGTTGGCCGTTTAGAACTTTTTCGTTGGCCATTTAGAACTTTATTGTTGGGCATTTTGAATTTTATTTTTGTGTTGAGTGTTTTGGATTTTCTTTGTTGTGCATTTTGGATTGTTTTGTTAGTTGTTTGGCACTTTTTTGTTGGATGTTTGGAAATTTTTTGTTTTACATTTTGGGAGATTATTGTTGGACTTTTGTGTTTTTTTTTGTTAGAGGTTTGTTTATTTTTAGTTACAGTATTTGTTTGCATTTTTTGTTGGGTATTGGGAGAGCTTTTTTCTGTCTTTTCTCTCCATTTTGCAACATATCGGCCATTTTTTCACCTCTGGAAAGCTTGCAATCCTCCTGAGCCTTCTTGGTCTGTAGACAAGGTTTTGGTTTTTCTCTAATTCCCCTCAATTTTCTGTTGCCACTTTGGTCTGTGACTGCCTCTTCAAGGCTCTATTTTGTCGGTACTTTCTTGTGGTTGTCAGCTTGGTGAGTGTTATGCTCCCCCTCCAAAAGCGAAGGTTTTATTGTTTTTCTTTCATATCAACCATTTTCTACTCGTATCAACCAGAGTTGTTTCATCGGTGGTGCGCATGTCAATCAAGGTCCTTTTGGGTATACTGTACTGTAGTGCAAGATTTAAAACTCTCATGTAGTAAGTGGGGCACTCATGCACTGCCTTAGGCCACATATCATGCATTGCAGATAACATTAAGATTTTTATGAGAGAAGACAATATACAGGACATGGCAAACCTCTAAGCTGATGTAAATCAGGAGCCAGATTCACAAAGCAGTTACGCAAGTACTTACGAACCTGTACATCTTTTCTCAAATTTTGGCGGCTTTGTTTTCAATTATTAAACAGTTAATGAGCTCCAAAGCACCAGGAGGCTGTTTATAACAATAACAACAGTTGATTGGGAAGTTTTCATGCTTGTAAACTGTTTAATAAATGTAACCAAAGCCGTCAAAGATGGGGGAAGATGTACATGTTCGTAAGTACTTGAGTAACTGCTTCGTGAATCTGGCCCCTGGCCTTTCTGTGGGTCACAGAAAATAATATGATTTATAATGAAGATACATTCCACCTCTTGTGCTATGGTAAAATGAAGATATGTAAAGGAAACCACATTTAAAATGCAGTGATATCACACACGACGAAAAAGCAGTGTAAAGGATCTGGGAGTAATCATTTTGGAAGATCTTACCTTTTAAAAAACACAATAAAGTAGCCATCACAACTGAAAGACAAATGATAGGTTGGATAACAAAAATCTTTCAGACAAGGAATGCCATAACAATTATGATACTTTTCAAGACTAGTGCTCTCTAGGGTGGAATATTGTGGCACAGTAGATGATGATGTTCGTCCTTTGGAGTAGAAGATGACCATGACATTACTATCATGTTGAAAATCAGTGGCTGTGTGTCAAAAGATGGCTAATGAGATAAATCTGGGCCCGGAAGGCTCGTCCACACGTGGGACAAATGTGTTTACTAGTTGTGTTGTGTTTTTACGGGGGTTGAGCTTTGCTCTTTCGGCCCGCCTCTCAACTGTCAATCAACTGTTTACTAACTACTTTTTTTTTTTTTTTTTTTCCACACCACACACACACACACCCCAGGAAGCAGCCCATGACAGCTGACTAACTCCCAGGTACCTATTTACTGCTAGGTAACAGGGGCATTCAGGGTGAAAGAAACTTTGCCCATTTGTTTCTGCCTCGTGCGGGAATCGAACCCGCGCCACAGAATTATGAATCCTGCGCGCTATCCACCAGGCTACGAGGCCCCCTACCCACAAATGTGGGTGGGTACTGCTGTAGAAGTGGAGGTTGCTCTAGCTTTGCACGTGGCACGTTTACTCTGGGCCTTCTCAGTCCATCTATTTTCTGCCACATTGGTCCCGTGTAGTGACTGTTTCACCAAGTTGGAAGATCCTGAGCAAGCAACTCCTAAGTGCTGGGGATGATATCCAGAGGCCGAATTTGTCAAGCAGTTGCACATGTACTTATGAACCTGTACAACTTTTCTCAATCTTTGGAGTCTTTGTTTATTTTAAATAGTTTATGAGCTCCGAAGCATTAGGAGGCTGGTTATAGATATAACATTGTTATAAACAGCTACAGTAGCATGCGTTGTCTCGGCCAGGGTGCAGCTGGGAGAGACAGTGCATGCTACTGTAGTCTGTGGGGGGTGCAGCTGACTGAGGCTACACCTGCTGTTGTTGTTGTTAAAGATCTGCTACCTGGAACAAAAAGTTCCAAGTAACACGGGCTATGGTGAGCCCGTAGATACACCTGCTACTGTAGTCTGTGGGGGTGTGGCTGGGAGAGAGAACGCATGCTACTGTAGTCTGTGTGGGTGCAGCTGGCTGAGGCTACACCTGCTACTGTAGTCTGTGGGGAGCCAGACTACTCCTCCACCTGTCGGGGTGAGCCCAGCAGGTGAAGGCGTGGGCTGGAGCGCCTAGATGGCCAGCCAGGCGTGGCTTGGGGCTTCACGCCCCCTCTCTCTCTCTCTCCTCCACGCGCCATATCTCACACTCCGTAAGAAACGCAACTGTTCAGTCTAAACAGTTCAAAATACAACCCATCTAGCCTACTATGGCCGATGCATAGAAAACATCACTATGACTGTGCTTTAATATTTAATATATACATCTTCCCACATTCGTGGCGGCTTTGTAAACAGTTTACGAGGGGAAACTATAGCAATTACTCTGGGTTATGAATCACCTCGCAGCGTTTCCACAAGTGTTTTAATAAATACTAAGTCGCCATAATGGAGTGAAGATATACAGGTCTTGTAAGTTTACTGGTAAATGGTGGGTGTATCGTGGCGACAGGATGGTAGGATAACTCAAGCTGCACTCTCTCATCTTGTCTTATCCGGGCTGCACTGTCTTATCTTAAGAGCCGCTCTCTTGTCTTATCCGGGTAATCCGGTGTCAAAGGTCAGCTGCAGCAACAGTCATTGGCATGCACAGGTAAACTTGTCTTGCCTCTCCCTCCACTTTGTCCGGTTCAATATTGACTCCACATTAGGCTACTGTATTTGTCGGCGTGTAAGATCTACCTTCAATATCTACTCCACATTAGGCTACTGCATTTGTCGGTGTGTAAGATCTACCTTCAATATTGACTCCACATTAGGCTACTGCATTTGTCGGTGTGTAAGATCTACCTTCAATATTGACTCCACATTAGGCTACTGTATTTGTCGGCGTGTAAGATCTACCTTCAATATCTATTCCACATTAGGCTACTGTATTTGTTGGCAAATAGGACTCGTCTAATTTTTTTTAGTATGTTTCAAAGTACAGTTATTGCAAGTAATTTTATAGAGGGAGGGGGGAACTTATGAAGTTGAGGAGTTCTCTCGCCAGGAGGCCTGGTCAGAGACCGGGCCGCGGGGACATTGATCCCCGGAATCTTCAACAGGTAGTCAGTCAGCTTGCTATTGAGACACACACAGTGTAGCCCCTTCATAGACTCTAGAGTAGTCTAAGGTCTTGGGTTAGTATGTAACCTAGTATGAAAGATACAGGCTGATAAAAATTACGTTTTCTTTGCACGCGATAGTTTGCGTGGTGGGTTGGTTGGGTTCGTACGGCTCTGGTTGGGTTAGTAGGTTGAGTTTTTATGGAGTGACAAATCAAGAACACAAATTATTCTTAGGTAATATTTCAAGTGAAGTTGACCAGACCACACACTAGAAGTTGAAGAGACGACGACGTTTCGGTCCGTCCTGGACCATTCCGTTTCAAGTGAAGTATGTCTTCTGTCCCATAATACGAGGCTGTTGTTTATATCCACTCAAATTCATCCATGTCTGTCTGATTTGCCAATCACCAAAGCCAAGCCTTAATCTGGCCCAGTTCAGGGCCAATCAGGAGTAATGGGCGCCAAGCCAGGACCAATCACTGTTGACCAGTCGGGGACCAATCACCGGTGCAGGCGGTAATGAGGACAAATAAAGCTGGAAGCACTCAGTGTTGAGAGTGAAACAAGAGTGTGTTTACCCACGGCGAGTGCAACCTGCCGCCATTGGTGGGAAGTGGGTTGGGAGCCTCGGCCAGCCTCACGTCTCTCATCTCCCGAGATGATGAGTATCATCTCTCAAGGGAGATGATGCTCTTAACACCTCAGGACAGTTTATCATCCCTATATCTCTAAACGCACCTAACATTACCCCAACCTAATCCAACCCAATCTAACACATCCTAAGTCCAACCCAATCTAACACATCCTAAACCCAACCCAATCTAACGCATCCTAAACCCAACCCAATCTAACACATCCTAAATCTAACACATCCTAAACCTAACCCAATCTAACACATTCTAAATCCAACCCAATGTAACACGTCCTAAATCCAACCCAATCTAACACATCCTAAATCCAACCCAATCTAACACATCCTATACCCAACCCAATCTAACACATCCTAAATCCAACCCAATCTAACACATCCTAAATCCAACCCATTGTAACACGTCCTAAACCCAACCCAATCTAACACATCCTAAACCCAACCCAATCTAACACATCCTAAACCCAACCCAATCTAACACGTCCTAAACCCAACCCAATCTAACACATCCTAAACCCAACCCAATCTAACACGTCCTAAACCCAACCCAATCTAACACATCCTAAACCCAACCCAATCTAACACATCATAAACCCAACCCAATCTAACACATCCTAAACCCAACCCAATCTAACACATCCTAAATCCATCCCAATCTAACAGATCCTAAACCCAACCCAATCTAACACATCCTAAACCCAACCCAATAACACATCCTAAACCCAACCCAATCTAACACATCCTAAACCCAACCCAATCTGACTTCAGTCGGTCAGGTGAAGTCACAGTGAGAGGTTGTGTTAACCGGAGCTCCTGAGTGTTGTTATATTATCATAGCAATATGGAAGTTGTAGTGAAGGACCTGGTGACTCTAGTGGGAGCCCTGAGGACAGAGTTGGACTCTCTGCGGGAGGAGGTGCGTCAGCTTAAAAAACAACGAGAAGTAACGAAGGAGGAGACCAGCAGTAAAGGGACCTCGTCTTGGAGAGTTGCGAAAGACAGGGGCCTTAAGAAGACTTTGATAAAGCCGCCTTCAAACGCCATAGCAACTTCAAATTCACTTGACGTTTTGGAGGACGAGTGGTGTGGAGAGACTGTGGATCGCGCAAAAGGGAAAGCAACGAAGAGAAAGGAAGCGCAGGCCCCTCAGAAAGTAAAGGAAGTACCTAAGCAAACATTAGTTGTGGGAGATTCCCAGATAAGGTATTTGGATAGAACGTTTTGTGCTAGAGATAGGGGGAACAGGTTAAGGGTTTGCTATCCCGGAGCTGGCATTGGTGATATTATAAACAACATGAATGATATTATGGCTGGTAATGGGAACAATCCCATTATTTGCATTAGCGTGGGAGGAAATGATGTTGGTCGAGTCAGGAGTGAGGAACTGATTCAGAGGTATAAAACAGCCATAGAGTTAGTTAGGAGCAAGGGAGGAATCCCGATCATATGTGGCATTCTTCCAAGAAAGGGAGTGGGAAATGAATGGATATCGAGGGCACTTGGTGTCAATTGCCGGCTGGAAAGATATTGCAAATCAAATGCAATATCTTTCATAGACAACTGGGAACACTTCTATGGAAGAAATGAAATGTATGCTCGTGATGGGGTGCATCTATCGAGAGCTGGGGTTGTTGCTGTTGCGAACTCGTTAGAAGAAGTGGTTAGAGGTGTTTGTTTGGGTTTAAACTGTTAGTAGATAGAGGTATGGGAATTGATTTGGAGGAAGGAGGTAATAAAAGTATGTGTTTGTGGGAGAAAGGAATTGGCAAAACGATCAGGGAAAGAGAAGGTCCGCAAAATAACAATTCACTTAGGGTATATTACACTAACAGTAGAAGTCTAAGAAATAAAATTAACGAATTAAAAGCTCTTGTCTGCACAGAAAAAATAGATATTATTGCACTTACCGAAACGTGGATGAATGTAGAAAATAGAGAACTATTAGCTGAATATCAAATATATGGATTTAAACTATTTCACACAGATAGATATATTAGACGAGGAGGTGGAGTAGCCATATATGTTAGGGACAATTTGAAATGTAGTCTCAAAGAGGGAATCAAAACAGAGCCACACACAGAAACTATTTGGATTGAATTAAATGAAAAAGCTAATAATATTATAATAGGAGTAATATATAGGCCACCAAATTTAGACAGAATGGAAGCAAAGCATCTATGGGATGAAATATCTAGAGCATCTAGATCTAACAGTATTTATGTCATGGGTGACTTTAATTTTAGCGGCATAAACTGGTTGAACAAAACAGGGAATAGTGAAGCAGAAGATTTTCTAGAATTAATTGACGATTGCTTTCTTACGCAACACATTAAGGAACCAACACGGGAAAATAATATTTTAGATTTAGTATTAACTAACAGGGAAACGCAAATTAATGACATCGAAATAGGGAGTGAGCTAGGGAGCAGTGATCACAAAGAAATCAGATTTAGCATAGAATGGAATAGACCAGTAGGAGAAAATTCTGTTAAAGTGCCAGATTTTCGAAAAGCTGATTTTAATAGCCTAAGAAATTTTTTGGGTCAAATTGATTGGAAAGTCTTGGGTATGGGGTGTGGGCCGGTCTTGGAGCGAGACATGAACCCAGCGATAGGTGACTTAAATGGGGATTTCGATGTGGATTCAATATATAACTTATTTAAGAATATTCTAAACAAAGCACAGGAACGTAGTATACCATACAAACTGAATAGATCGAATACTAATGACCCAAAGTGGATAACAAAGAATTTGAAGAACCTTATAGGTAAAAAGAGAGCTTGGTACAAAAGGATTAAAAATGGGGAGGTCACTTTAGAGCAGGAATTCGTACAACTGGTTAGAAATGTTAAAAAAGAGATAAGGAAAGCAAAAAGAAACTATGAAGTTCGCATAGCAGGGCAAGCAAAGACAAATCCTAAAGGGTTTTTTCAGTTATATCGTACTAAGACTAGGGAAAGGATAGGTCCATTAAAAACTGAGACAGGTCAAATAACAGATAGTGATGAAGAGATGAGTAGTATTTTTAATAAATATTTTGTATCTGTATTTACTAAAGAGGAACTTAACAATATGCCTTCAGCCGAACAAGTCTATGTGGGTGGGGACGAGGACAGGTTGACGAGTTTAGCAGTTACCAGGGAGGATGTTCTTAAACAAATAGTAAAACTCAAACCAAACAAATCCCCAGGGCCCGATGAAGTGTTTGCCAGGGTGCTTAAAGAATGCAAAGAGGAGCTTTGTGACCCACTGTCAACCATATTTAATAAATCAATAGAGTCAGGCAGAGTGCCAGAGTTTTGGAAAGTTGCTAATGTGATACCAGTTTTTAAGAAAGGAGATAGATCACTTGCGTCTAACTATCGACCAATTAGCCTAACGTCTATTGTGGGAAAGTTACTCGAATCTATAATAGCAAATAAAATTCGTCTTCATCTTGAAAAACATAAATTAATAATTGAGTCGCAACATGGTTTTATAAATGGCCGTTCATGTTTAACAAATTTGTTATCTTTTTATTCTAGCATTGTTGAGGCAGTTGATAGTGGTAAGGATTGCGATGTTGTATACCTTGACTTTAGCAAAGCTTTTGATACAGTGCCACATGAAAGACTGATTAAAAAAATAGAGTCTCATGGTATTGGGGGTGCTATATTAAGCTGGATTAGGGCATGGCTATACCAAAGGAAACAGAGAGTTAGTATAAATGGAATCAAGTCAGAGTGGGAAAATGTTGTAAGTGGAGTGCCTCAAGGCTCTGTCCTGGGACCTCTGTTGTTTATAATATATATAAATGATTTAGATTCAGGTTTGAGTAGCAACATTTGCAAATTTGCCGATGATACGAAAATCGGTAGGGAAATTAATTCGGAGGAGGACTCACTATCACTTCAAGTTGATCTAGATAGGGTTTTGAAATGGTCAAAGGATTGGCAGATGCAGTTTAATGCTGATAAATGTAAAGTTCTGAGGTTAGGTAATGATGATAGAGTTACAAGATACGAGCTAGATGGTGTTGTGATTGCGAAGTCGGATTGCGAAAGGGATCTGGGAGTTATGATTAGTAAGAATTTAAAACAAAAGGATCAATGCATAAATGTTCGTAATAAGGCAAATCGGACACTTGGATTTATTAATCGCAGCGTTAGTAACAAGACACCTGGTGTGGTTCTCAAGCTATATCTTGCTCTAGTTAGGCCCCATTTAGATTATGCAGTTCAGTTTTGGTCGCCATATTATAGAATGGATATAAATTCACTTGAACGTGTCCAGCGTAGGATGACTAAGTTAATTCCCCAAATTAGAAATCTTTCATATGAAGAAAGATTAACAAAGCTTAAGTTGCATTCACTGGAAAGGCGAAGAGTTAGGGGTGACATGATAGAGGTTTACAAGTGGATGAATGGACATAACCGGGGGGATATTAATAGGGTATTAAAAGTATCAACTCAGGACAGAACACGAAACAATGGATATAAATTGGATAAGTTTAGATTTAGGAAAGACTTGGGTAAATACTGGTTCAGTAACAGGGTTGTTGATTTGTGGAACCAATTGCCGCGTAACATTGTGGAGGTGGGGTCCCTCGATTGTTTCAAGCACGGGTTGGACAAGTATATGAGTGGGATTGGGTGGTTATAGAATAGGAGCTGCCTCGTATGGGCCAATAGGCCTTCTGCAGTTACCTTTGTTCTTATGTTCTTATCTAACACATCCTAAATCCAACCCAATCTAACACATCCTAAATCCAACCCAATCTAACACATCCTAAACCCAACCCAATCTAACACATCCTAAACTCAACCCAATCTAACACATCCTAAACCCAACCCATCCCAACCTAACCTAACTAAAATAAGAGATTGATAAAGATTAAGGCACCCAAGAGGCGGCACGGGTATGAATAACCCGTACAAAAATAGACAAAATGTTGTTTGATAAATGGAGTGAGGAAGTTGCGTGAGGTGACTGTGAGGTGACAAAGGTGAGGCAGCGTGTACAGGTCATGGAGCCTGCTGTCCCAGGGTCTCTGTCAGCTAGCTACACGACGGTCTAGTGTTGGTCGCCAGCCGCTTGCTGCTCTCTAGAAACAGTACCAGACGTGTCTGCAACGTGTCTGCAACATGTCTTGGACGTGTCTTAGACGTGTTTTCAACGTGTCTTGGGCGTGTCTTCAACGTGTCTTGGATGCGTCCTCATCGTGTCTTCGACGTGTCTTCAACATGTCTTGGACGTGTTTTCAACGTGTCTTGGGCGTGTCTTCAACGTGTCTTCCACGTGTCTTAGACGTGTCTTTAACGTGTCTTCAACGTGTCTTGATGCGAGAGACTGGAAGATTATGTTAATAAACCAGTTAACAGCGGGGAGAATAGTAGTCAATATTCTCTCTCTTACCCGTCCAGGCAACTAGAAATGATAACCGGGTAAATTCAGACAAATGATAACCGGGTAAATGGTGGTTATGTTGGTAGGGAGAGTTGAGTTGTGACGTCACCGTTGGGGGTGGTGGCTGGCTCTCCCCCCCCCCCCACCATTCACATGGTTTTCAACCTCTCGTTACCAATCTGCTCTCAGGAATTGCTCCAGCTCGTATCCGGCCAATTTGCTCCCAACAACACTTCCGCACGCCTTCCTCAAGGTGTGTGTGTGTGTGTGTGTGTGTGTGTGTGTGTGTGTGTGTGTGTGTGTGTGTGTGTGTGTGTGTGTGTGTGTGTGTACTCACCTAGTTGTGCTTGCGGGGGTTGAGCTCTGCTCTTTCGGCCCGCCTCTCAACTGTCAATCAATCAACTGCTACTAACTACTAACAAATTATCCCCCCCCCCACCAGGAAACAGCCCGTGACAGCTGTCCAACTTCCAGGTACCTATTTACTGCCATGTAACAGGGGCATCAGGGTGAAAGAAACTCTGCTCATTTGTTTTCCACCATGGCCGGGGATCGAACCCCGGTCCATAGGACTACGTATCCAGCGTGCTCCCCACCCAGCCACCGGCCCCCTGTGTGTTCCTTCTTCACACAGTTCTCCTTCATTGTCTTGGGCAGCCTCACATTCCACACACATATATATATATATAATATAGGGGGGTACCACCACTGGTGCAATTATAGGGACCCACAGCCTCAGAGAAGGGAACACAGAGCACTCAGGGAAAAACTTGACATTTAACTCTGAATACGAAAGAGTGTTCACTTCTCCTACCACCCCCTTATATATATATATATATATATATATATATATATATATATATATATATATATATATATATATATATATATATATATATATATATATATATATATATATAGTACGTACACACATACTACCGTATGTGTGTGTACTTCCGTTTCTGTATGTGTGTACTTCCGTTTCCGGCCATTGGCACTTGCGTGTCCGGAATGGGTGTGGAGGCGGCTTCCACTCCTTGTGGTCGTGGCTGTCACTAGAGCATTCCTTTCCGGTCAGGGAGCTAGCTGCAAGCACCAACAGGCTGGGTGATCAGGTTGTTGACGAGGTCTGCCTAGGTACCGGGTCCGGTTATCCGCTATAGTTAAGTTAGGTACCTAACGTAGGTAAGTTAGGTAAGGTGCCATAGCGTGGAATTAAGGTAGTTAGTATGTATCTTGAGGTTATCTTGAGATGATTTCGGGGCTTTAGTGTCCCCGCGGCCCGGTCCTCGACCAGGCCTCCACCCCCAGGAAGCAGCCCGTGACAGCTGACTAACACCCAGGTACCTATTTTACTGCTAGGTAACAGGGGCATAGGGTGAAAGAAACTCTGCCCATTGTTTCTCACCGGCGCTACGGATCGAACCCGGGACCACAGGATCACAAGTCCAGCGTGCTGTCCGCTCGGCCGACCGGCTCCTGTTGTCTTTACGCTGTGAATCTGAGGGTCCAGCTGTGTTTTGGTGATGGGTCGGTGAAGCTGATCAGCTGCGGTGTGATCGCTGCGTCTGGCTGAGAGCAGCTGTCTCCAACAGTCAGGTTGATCAGACGACCAGCCAGGAGGCCTGGTCAACCTGGTACGGGGAACACATCTAGGTGAGTACATGGGGAGGGTAGCAGGTGTAGGGTAGCAGGTGTAGGGAAGTAGGTGTAGAAGAGCAGGTGTAGGGGAGCAGGTGTAGGGTAACAGGTGTAGGGGAGCAGGTGTAGGGGAGCAGGTGTAGGGGAGCAGGTGTAGGGCAGCCCACACCCAGCAGTGCAGTACAACATAACTATTAGTCACAGCCCAGATAACTCCCCCCCCCCCCACGCCTCGGGGGGGGGGGGAGTAGGTCGAGACCCCCCCCCCCCTCTTTCATTTGCCTCTAGTTTACCTTAAGGTGGCTTACAGAGTTTGTTTGACTCCTCCATCCTGCACCAGAAGCCAGGCGTGTCTTAGGATAATGTGATCGGTGAGGCTGTTGGTGACAGCAACTGGCATTCTCAGTGGTGGGGTGTTAGGGGCGATCAAGACCCGGGTCCCGTCGTCTGTGTGTGGTCATGGCCTCTCAGGGACAGGAAGCCAGGTGGGGTTGTCGTGGGGGGCCCTAAACCGGACCTTCCCCGGGATGCAACCCACAACAGCTCCCTAACTCTCGGTTGCCTGTTTCCTACTTGGTGAACAAGTGCATCAGATGAAAGGAAACTTGGACAATCGCCTCCGTCCTCCCCCCCCCCCCCCCCCCGGAGTCGAACCCGGGGCCATTGGGTTGTGGTCATATTTGATGACGCAATAATAATGTCAGTAAGGGTCACGGTAATATTAGTAGGGCGCCTGACGGCTCAGTGGACACCGCTCGGGATTCGTAGTCCTGAGGTTCCGGGTTCTATACCCGGTGGAGGCGGTAACAAATGGGCAGACTTTTTTTCACCCTGATGCACCTGTTACCTAGCAGTAAATAGGTACCTGGGAGTTAGACAGTTGCTATGGGCTGCTTCCTGGGGGTGTGTAACAAAAAGGAGGCCTGGTCGAGGACCGGGCCGCGGGGACACTGAGCCCCGAAATCATCTCAAGATAACCTCAAGAGAGATATATGGTTGACTGTGGAGTGTTTGATAACATCTTGGTGAACCTTGTGTTCACCAAGATGTTCATCACGGAAGAACATTAGGTTCTTCAGTGTTCTCCTCTCGCCCAGTACGTTAAAAATGCCACCTATTAATACCAATTAGAGCACTGTGGTAGTGACGTTTTCTATGTCTGTGCCTCGATGGGTTAGGTGGGTTGCTTGGGTTAGTACGTTACTGGGGCGGCAACACACTTGTATTTTAGTGAACAAGCGTGTAGTGTGTAGTGTAGTGTATTGTAGTGTATTGTAGTGTGTACTGTAGTGTAGTGTAAGTCAGTTGTATTACACAGAGGCATATAGTGGTGGGGCGGGTTAGCGGTGAGTGTGTGTGGGGGGGGGGGTACTCTGACCTAGATGTGCTTGCGGGGGTTGAGCTCTGGCTCTTTGGTCCCGCCTCTCACCTAGTCCCATTTCCATAACTTTACATTTGCTCGTGTTGAACTCCAGTAGCCATTTCTCTGACCATCTGTGCAACCTGTTCAGGTCCTCTTGGAGGATCCTACAATCCTCATCTGTCACAACTCTTCTCATCAACTTTGCGTCATCCGCGAACATCGACATGTAGGACTCTACTCCTGTAAACATGTCGTTAACATATATTAGGAATAGAATTGGTCCCAGCACCGATCCTTGAGGTACTCCACTCGTCTACCCGTATTTCTACTGCCTCTCGTCTACCCCTACATCTACTGCCTCTCGTCTACCCCTACATCTACTGCCTCTCGTCTACCCCTACATCTACTGCCTCTCGTCTACCCCTACATCTACTGCCTCTCGTCTACCCCTACATCTACTGGCTCTGGTCACTGCCCCAGCCTGTGTGTCACCGCTGCCAGTGCCGCCAGGAGGTTAGTGTGGTTACCTTGAGGTTACCTTGAGGTGCTTCCGGGGCTTAGCGTCCCCGCGGCCCGGTCGTCGACCAGGCCTCCTGGTTGCCGGACTGATCACCATATGGTGGCGCCATATCCGTCACGTTCCTGTTGTCTTGAAAGACGGCCAAGTGGCGTTCCCTTGGCCGCTCCTGAAGGTCCTGGTCCCTCGGTGCTTGAGCAATTATGGAGGGACCTTTGACAACCTGCCGGCTTCCCGTCGAGGCCACTGGAGTGGGTGGCGCTCAAGTAATTTGAGGTATCCATAGAGACCACTTAAGATGCTGGCCCCCTGAGATAAATTCTTTTAAGGTAGCTCCTGGTTAAAGATTCGCTACCTGGGACAAAGTTCCAAGTAGCACGGGCTATGCCGAGCCCGTAACAGCCCGTTTTGGGTTATAAACACACCCGGATGTTTCTCTGATGTGAAGGTTACGTCTTATTCGTCACCCTCCTTCCGGCCTCATAACTTGACATTTGTCAGTTAAAGTCTATCAGCCGTCTTCTGTAAAATCTATTGTAAAATGCTTCTCAGTAATAAGTCGATTTTTTTTTTTAGAACATAAATGGTTGGGCACGTTTTCTTTCACCTCATACGCATGTTCACCTGGCAGTAAATATTCAGGAGTTAGGTAACTGTTGTGGGTTGCGTCCCACAACAGTGGCACGTCCTAGGGGGGGGGGGGGCTAGGCCTTGAAGTGAGGCTTCAAGCAAGAATGACCTCAAGTTTGTGGCTGGGTAGAAACTGTTGTATTTCTGAGTATTTCGTAAAATTGTATTCTTTTTGTATTTTGTTGTATTATTTCCATATACAATAGTTGTTACATTGTTGTACAGCCAGCAGCAGGAGGCGTAGCGTTACCGGCGGGCCCTTAACCCTCGGCGCCTGACAGCTGGGTGGACAGCGCTTCGGATTCGTAGTCTTCAGGTTCCGGGTTCGATCCCCGGTGGAGGCGGAGACAAATGGGCAAAATGTTTCTTTCACCCTGATGCCCCTGTTACCTAGCAGTAAATAGGTACGTGGGAGTTAGACAGCTGCTACGGGCTGCTTCCTGAGGGTGGAGGCCTGGTCGAGGACCGGGCCGCAGAGACACTAAGCCCCGAAATGATCTCAAGATAACCTCTGAGGATAACCCTTGTGTTGTTGAAGTTGTTCAACAACCAGGTACCTGTTTACTGCTGGGTGAACAGAGACTACAGTTAAGGGTTGGCGCCCAGTCAATCCTCCCCCACCAGGATACGAACCCAGGCCATAGCCCTCGCGAAACGCCGAGCGAGTGCTCTGCCACTGCGCCAAGGGGACTGGACTCTCTTCGTAACTATTGCTGGGATTTATCAAGCATTAATGTATCTATTTACGAAACCTTTATATCTTCCCTCAATCATAGCGGCATTGTTTAAATAAAGTAAACAGTTTACCAGCTTGTAAACTCCACAACACAAAGTTGTTATTGTTATAAACAACCTCGTAGCGCTTCGGGGCTCATAACCTGTTTAATACATGTAAACACACCCGCCATGATTGTGGAAAGATGTAGAGGTTTCGCAAGTGATTGGGGTAAATGACTTAACCAATTCTGGCCCGGTGTTGTGTCGTTATAGCACAAGATGTTAGACGTGAGGTGGAGAGTTTTGTGGGGTGTTAAGATGTCCTTCTGGGGCTGACAGCTGACTCTTGTTTGTGGCACATACTAACACACCTTTGTTAGACGGGTCAACCATGCACTCCAGCCTTTGTGGCACACACTAACACACCTTTGTTAGACGGGTCAACCATGCACTCCAGCCTTTGTGGCACACACTAACACACCTTTGTTAGACGGGTCAACCGTGCACTCCAGCCTTTGTGGCACACACTAACACACCTTTGTTAGACGGGTCAACCGTGCACTCCAGCCTTTGTGGCACACACTAACACACCTTTGTTAGACGGGTCAACCATGCACTCCAGCCTTTGTGGCACACACTAACACACCTTTGTTAGACGGGTCAACCATGCACTCCAGCCTTTGTGGCACACACTAACACACCTTTGTTAGACGGGTCAACCATGCACTCCAGCCTTTGTGGCACACACTAACACACCTTTGTTAGACGGGTCAACCGTGCACTCCAACCTTTGTGGCACACACTAACACACCTTTGTTAGACGGGTCAACCGTGCACTCCAGCCTTTGTGGCACACACTAACACACCTTTGTTAGACGGGTCAACCGTGCACTCCAGCCTTTGTGGCACACACTAACACACCTTTGTTAGACGGGTCAACCATGCACTCCAACCTTTGTGGCACACACTAACACACCTTTGTTAGACGGGTCAACCATGCACTCCAACCTTTGTGGCACACACTAACACACCTTTGTTAGACGGGTCAACCATGCACTCCAGCCTTTGTGGCACACACTAACACACCTTTGTTAGACGGGTCAACCATGCACTCCAGCCTTTGTGGCACACACTAACACACCTTTGTTAGACGGGTCAACCATGCACTCCAGCCTTTGTGGCACACACTAACACACCTTTGTTAGACGGGTCAACCGTGCACTCCAGCCTTTGTGGCACACACTAACACACCTTTGTTAGACGGGTCAACCGTGCACTCCAGCCTTTGTGGCACACACTAACACACCTTTGTTAGACGGGTCAACCATGCACTCCAACCTTTGTGGCACACACTAACACACCTTTGTTAGACGGGTCAACCATGCACTCCAGCCTTTGTGGCACACACTAACACACCTTTGTTAGACGGGTCAACCATGCACTCCAGCCTTTGTGGCACACACTAACACACCTTTGTTAGACGGGTCAACCATGCACTCCAGCCTTTGTGGCACACACTAACACACCTTTGTTAGACGGGTCAACCGTGCACTCCAGCCTTTGTGGCACACACTAACACACCTTTGTTAGACGGGTCAACCATGCACTCCAGCCTTTGTGGCACACACTAAGACACCTTTGTTAGACGGGTCAACCATGCACTCCAGCCTTTGTGGCACACACTAAGACACCTTTGTTAGACGGGTCAACCATGCACTCCAGCCTTTGTGGCACACACTAAGACACCTTTGTTAGACGGGTCAACCATGCACTCCAGCCTTTGTGGCACACACTAACACACCTTTGTTAGACGGGTCAACCATGCACTCCAGCCTTTGTGACACACACTAACACACCTTTGTTAGACGGGTCAACCATGCACTCCAGCCTTTGTGGCACACACTAAGACACCTTTGTTAGACGGGTCAACCATGCACTCCAGCCATTGTGGCACACACTAAGACACCTTTGTTAGACGGGTCAACCATGCACTCCAGCCTTTGTGGCACACACTAACACACCTTTGTTAGACGGGTCAACCGTGCACTCCAGCCTTTGTGGCACACACTAACACACCTTTGTTAGACGGGTCAACCATGCACTCCAGCCTCTGTGGCACACACTAACACACCTTTGTTAGACGGGTCAACCATGCACTCCAGCCTTTGTGGCACACACTAACACACCTTTGTTAGACGGGTCAACCGTGCACTCCAGCCTTTGTGGCACACACTAACACACCTTTGTTAGACGGGTCAACCATGCACTCCAGCCTTTGTGGCACACACTAACACACCTTTGTTAGACGGGTCAACCATGCACTCCAGCCTTTGTGGCACACACTAACACACCTTTGTTAGACGGGTCAACCGTGCACTCCAGCCTTTGTGGCACACACTAAGACACCTTTGTTCGACGGGTCAACCGTGCACTCCAGCCTTTGTGGCACACACTAAGACACCTTTGTTAGACGGGTCAACCGTGCACTCCAGCCATTGTGGCACACACTAACACACCTTTGTTAGACGGGTCAACCGTGCACTCCAGCCTTTGTGGCACACACTAAGACACCTTTGTTAGACGGGTCAACCGTGCACTCCAGCCTTTGTGGCACACACTAAGACACCTTTGTTAGACGGGTCAACCGTGCACTCCAGCCTTTGTGGCACACACTAACACACCTTTGTTAGACGGGTCAACCGTGCACTCCAGCCTTTGTGGCACACACTAAGACACCTTTGTTAGACGGGTCAACCGTGCACTCCAGCCTTTGTGGCACACACTAAGACACCTTTGTTAGACGGGTCAACCGTGCACTCCAGCCTTTGTGGCACACACTAAGACACCTTTGTTAGACGGGTCAACCGTGCACTCCAGCCTTTGTGGCACACACTAACACACCTTTGTTAGACGGGTCAACCGTGCACTCCAGCCTTTGTGGCACACACTAAGACACCTTTGTTAGACGGGTCAACCATGCACTCCAGCCTTTGTGGCACACACTAAGACACCTTTGTTAGACGGGTCAACCATGCACTCCAGCCTTTGTGGCACACACTAAGACACCTTTGTTAGACGGGTCAACCATGCACTCCAGCCTTTGTGGCACACACTAACACACCTTTGTTAGACGGGTCAACCATGCACTCCAGCCTTTGTGGCACACACTAACACACCTTTGTTAGACGGGTCAACCATGCACTCCAGCCTTTGTGGCACACACTAACACACCTTTGTTAGACGGGTCAACCATGCACTCCAGCCTTTGTGGCACACACTAACACACCTTTGTTAGACGGGTCAACCATGCACTCCAGCCTTTGTGGCACACACTAACACACCTTTGTTAGACGGGTCAACCATGCACTCCAGCCTTTGTGGCACACACTAACACACCTTTGTTAGACGGGTCAACCGTGCACTCCAGCCTTTGTGGCACACACTAACACACCTTTGTTAGACGGGTCAACCATGCACTCCAGCCTTTGTGGCACACACTAAGACACCTTTGTTAGACGGGTCAACCATGCACTCCAGCCTTTGTGGCACACACTAAGACACCTTTGTTAGACGGGTCAACCATGCACTCCAGCCTTTGTGGCACACACTAACACACCTTTGTTAGACGGGTCAACCGTGCACTCCAGCCTTTGTGGCACACACTAACACACCTTTGTTAGACGGGTCAACCATGCACTCCAGCCTCTGTGGCACACACTAACACACCTTTGTTAGACGGGTCAACCATGCACTCCAGCCTTTGTGGCACACACTAACACACCTTTGTTAGACGGGTCAACCGTGCACTCCAGCCTTTGTGGCACACACTAACACACCTTTGTTAGACGGGTCAACCATGCACTCCAGCCTTTGTGGCACACACTAACACACCTTTGTTAGACGGGTCAACCATGCACTCCAGCCTTTGTGGCACACACTAACACACCTTTGTTAGACGGGTCAACCGTGCACTCCAGCCTTTGTGGCACACACTAAGACACCTTTGTTCGACGGGTCAACCGTGCACTCCAGCCTTTGTGGCACACACTAAGACACCTTTGTTAGACGGGTCAACCGTGCACTCCAGCCATTGTGGCACACACTAACACACCTTTGTTAGACGGGTCAACCGTGCACTCCAGCCTTTGTGGCACACACTAAGACACCTTTGTTAGACGGGTCAACCGTGCACTCCAGCCTTTGTGGCACACACTAAGACACCTTTGTTAGACGGGTCAACCGTGCACTCCAGCCTTTGTGGCACACACTAACACACCTTTGTTAGACGGGTCAACCGTGCACTCCAGCCTTTGTGGCACACACTAAGACACCTTTGTTAGACGGGTCAACCGTGCACTCCAGCCTTTGTGGCACACACTAAGACACCTTTGTTAGACGGGTCAACCGTGCACTCCAGCCTTTGTGGCACACACTAAGACACCTTTGTTAGACGGGTCAACCGTGCACTCCAGCCTTTGTGGCACACACTAACACACCTTTGTTAGACGGGTCAACCGTGCACTCCAGCCTTTGTGGCACACACTAAGACACCTTTGTTAGACGGGTCAACCATGCACTCCAGCCTTTGTGGCACACACTAAGACACCTTTGTTAGACGGGTCAACCATGCACTCCAGCCTTTGTGGCACACACTAAGACACCTTTGTTAGACGGGTCAACCATGCACTCCAGCCTTTGTGGCACACACTAACACACCTTTGTTAGACGGGTCAACCATGCACTCCAGCCTTTGTGGCACACACTAACACACCTTTGTTAGACGGGTCAACCATGCACTCCAGCCTTTGTGGCACACACTAACACACCTTTGTTAGACGGGTCAACCATGCACTCCAGCCTTTGTGGCACACACTAAGACACCTTTGTTAGACGGGTCAACCATGCACTCCAGCCTTTGTGGCACACACTAAGACACCTTTGCAATATTAACACTTGCAACACCATTCCAATTTTGTGTTGAGTGTGTTTTTGTAAATGTTTTTGTACTTATTTTTGTCCCAGAGTGTTAGTGAGTGTCCCAGAGTGTTAGTGAGTGTCCCAGAGTGTGTTAGTGAGTGTCCCAGAGTGTTAGTGAGTGTCCCAGAGTGTGTTAGTGAGTGTCCCAGAGTGTGTTAGTGAGTGTCCCAGAGTGTGTTAGTGAGTGTCCCAGAGTGTGTTAGTGAGTGTCCCAGAGTGTGTTAGTGAGTGTCCCAGAGTGTGTTAGTGAGTGTCCCAGAGTGTTAGTGAGTGTCCCAGAGTGTTAGTGAGTGTCCCAGAGTGTTAGTGAGTGTCCCAGAGTGTTAGTGAGTGTCCCAGAGTGTTAGTGAGTGTCCCAGAGTGTTAGTGAGTGTCCCAGAGTGTTAGTGAGTGTCCCAGAGTGTTAGTGAGTGTCCCAGAGTGTTAGTGAGTGTCCCAGAGTGTTAGTGAGTGTCCCAGAGTGTTAGTGAGTGTCCCAGAGTGTTAGTGAGTGTCCCAGAGTGTTAGTGAGTGTCCCAGAGTGTTAGTGAGTGTCCCAGAGTGTTAGTGAGTGTCCCAGAGTGTTAGTGAGTGTCCCAGAGTGTTAGTGAGTGTCCCAGAGTGTTAGTGAGTGTCCCAGAGTGTTAGTGAGTGTCCCAGAGTGTGTTAGTGAGTGTCCCAGAGTGTGTTAGTGAGTGTCCCAGTGTGTTAGTGAGTGTCCCAGAGTGTTAGTGAGTGTCCCAGAGTGTTAGTGAGTGTCCCAGAGTGTTAGTGAGTGTCCCAGAGTGTGTTAGTGAGTGTCCCAGAGTGTGTTAGTGAGTGTCCCAGAGTGTGTTAGTGAGTGTCCCAGAGTGTGTTAGTGAGTGTCCCAGAGTGTGTTAGTGAGTGTCCCAGAGTGTGTTAGTGAGTGTCCCAGAGTGTGTTAGTGAGTGTCCCAGAGTGTGTTAGTGAGTGTCCCAGAGTGTGTTAGTGAGTGTCCCAGAGTGTGTTAGTGAGTGTCCCAGAGTGTGTTAGTGAGTGTCCCAGAGTGTGTTAGTGAGTGTCCCAGAGTGTGTTAGTGAGTGTCCCAGAGTGTTAGTGAGTGTCCCAGAGTGTTAGTGAGTGTCCCAGTGTGTTAGTGAGTGTCCCAGAGTGTTAGTGAGTGTCCCAGAGTGTTAGTGAGTGTCCCAGAGTGTTAGTGAGTGTCCCAGAGTGTTAGTGAGTGTCCCAGAGTGTTAGTGAGTGTCCCAGAGTGTTAGTGAGTGTCCCAGAGTGTTAGTGAGTGTCCCAGAGTGTTAGTGAGTGTCCCAGAGTGTTAGTGAGTGTCCCAGAGTGTTAGTGAGTGTCCCAGAGTGTGTTAGTGAGTGTCCCAGAGTGTGTTAGTGAGTGTCCCAGAGTGATAGTGAGTGTCCCAGAGTGTGTTAGTGAGTGTCCCAGTGTGTTAGTGAGTGTCCCAGAGTGTTAGTGAGTGTCCCAGAGTGTTAGTGAGTGTCCCAGAGTGTTAGTGAGTGTCCCAGAGTGTTAGTGAGTGTCCCAGAGTGTTAGTGAGTGTCCCAGAGTGTGTTAGTGAGTGTCCCAGAGTGTGTTAGTGAGTGTCCCAGAGTGTGTTAGTGAGTGTCCCAGAGTGTGTTAGTGAGTGTCCCAGAGTGTGTTAGTGAGTGTCCCAGAGTGTGTTAGTGAGTGTCCCAGAGTGTTAGTGAGTGTCCCAGAGTGTTAGTGAGTGTCCCAGTGTGTTAGTGAGTGTCCCAGAGTGTTAGTGAGTGTCCCAGAGTGTTAGTGAGTGTCCCAGAGTGTTAGTGAGTGTCCCAGAGTGTGTTAGTGAGTGTCCCAGAGTGTTAGTGAGTGTCCCAGAGTGTGTTAGTGAGTGTCCCAGAGTGTGTTAGTGAGTGTCCCAGAGTGTGTTAGTGAGTGTCCCAGAGTGTGTTAGTGAGTGTCCCAGAGTGTGAGTGAGTGTCCCCACAGCGTGAGTGAGTGTCCCAGAGTAAGAGAGTGAGGGTGGAACATGGCTACCACACACGCGCGCGTGTGTGTGTGTGTGTGTGTGTGTGTGTGTGTGTGTGTGTGTGTACTCACCTAGTTGTACTCACCTAGTTGTGTTTGCGGGGGTTGAGCTCTGGCTCTTTGGTCCCGCCTCTCAACCGTCAATCAACAGGTGTACAGATTCCTGAGCCTATCGGGCTCTGTCATATCTACACTTGAAACTGTGTATGGAGTCAGCCTCCACCACATCACCCCCTAATGCATTCCATTTGTCAACCACTCTGACACTAAAAAAGTTCTTTCTAATATCTCTGTGGCTCATTTGGGCACTCAGTTTCCACCTGTGTCCCCTTGTGCGTGTTCCCCTTGTGTTAAATAGACTGTCTTTATCTACCCTATCAATCCCCTTCAGAATCTTGAATGTGGTGATCATGTCCCCCCTAACTCTTCTGTCTTCCAGCGAAGTGAGGTTTAATTCCCGTAGTCTCTCCTCGTAGCTCATACCTCTCAGCTCGGGTACTAGTCTGGTGGCAAACCTTTGAACCTTTTCCAGTTTAGTCTTATCCTTGACTAGATATGGACTCCATGCTGGGGCTGCATACTCCAGGATTGGCCTGACATATGTGGTATACAAAGTTCTGAATGATTCTTTACACAAGTTTCTGAATGCCGTTCGTATGTTGGCCAGCCTGGCATATGCCGCTGATGTTATCCGCTTGATATGTGCTGCAGGAGACAGGTCTGGCGTGATATCAACCCCCAAGTCTTTTTCCTTCTCTGACTCCTGAAGAATTTCCTCTCCCAGATGATACCTTGTATCTGGCCTCCTGCTCCCTACACCTATCTTCATTACATTACATTTGGTTGGGTTAAACTCTAACAACCATTTGTTCGACCATTCCTTCAGCTTGTCTAGGTCTTCTTGAAGCCTCAAACAGTCCTCTTCTGTTTTAATCCTTCTCATAATTTTAGCATCGTCCGCAAACATTGAGAGAAATGAATCGATACCCTCCGGGAGATCATTTACATATATCAGAAACAAGATAGGACCGAGTACAGAGCCCTGTGGGACTCCACTGGTGACTTCACGCCAATCGGAGGTCTCACCCCTCACCGTAACTCTCTGCTTCCTATTGCTTAGATACTCCCTTATCCACTGGAGCACCTTACCAGCTACACCTGCCTGTCTCTCCAGCTTATGTACCAGCCTCTTATGCGGTACTGTGTCAAAGGCTTTCCGACAATCCAAGAAAATGCAGTCCGCCCAGCCCTCTCTTTCTTGCTTAATCTGTGTCACCTGATCGTAGAATTCTATCAAGCCTGTAAGGCAAGATTTACCCTCCCTGAATCCATGTTGGCGATTTGTCACGAAGTCCCTTCTCTCCAGATGTGTTACCAGGTTTTTTCTCACGATCTTCTCCATCACCTTGCATGGTATACAAGTCAAGGACACTGGCCTGTAGTTCAGTGCCTCTTGTCTGTCGCCCTTTTTGTATATTGGGACCACATTCGCCGTCTTCCATATTTCTGGTAGGTCTCCCGTCTCTAGTGACTTACTATACACTATGGAGAGTGGCAAGCAAAGTGCCTCTGCACACACTTTCAGTACCCATGGTGAGATCCCATCTGGACCAACCGCCTTTCTAACATCCAGATCCAGCAGGTGTCTCTTGACCTCCTCTCTCGTAATTTCGAACTCCTCCAAGGCCGCCTGGTTTACCTCCCTTTCTCCTAGCACAGTGACCTCACCCTGTTCTATTGTGAAGACCTCCTGGAACCTCTTGTTGAGTTCCTCACACACCTCTCTGTCATTCTCTGTATACCTGTCCTCGCCTGTTCTAAGTTTCAATACCTGTTCTTTCACTGTTGTTTTCCTTCTGATGTGACTGTGGAGTAGCTTTGGTTCGGTCTTGGCTTTGTTTGCTATATCATTTTCAAAATTTTTCTCTGCTTCTCTTCTCACCCTGACGTACTCATTCCTGGTTCTCTGGTATCTCTCCCTGCTTTCTGGTGTTCTGTTATTCCGGAAGTTCCTCCACGCCTTTTTGTTCAGTTTCTTCGCTTCCATACATGCCCTATTATACCATGGATTCTTCTGTTGCTTCTCGGATTTTTCCCTTTGGGCCGGGATGAACCTGTTTACTGCCTCCTGACACTTTTGGGTAACATAGTCCATCATACCCTGTACAGACTTGTCTCTGAGGTCTGTGTCCCAAGGTATTTCACTTAGGAAACTTCTCATCTGTTCATAATTCCCCTTTCGGTATGCCAGCCTTTTGATTCCTAGTTCTTTTTGGGGGGAGATAAGTCCTAGCTCTACCAGGTACTCAAAGTTCAATACACTGTGGTCACTCATTCCCAAGGGCGCTTCCATCTTAACTTCCCTTATATCCCATTCATTTAGGGTAAATATCAAATCAAGCATTGCTGGTTCATCTTCTCCTCTCATTCTTGTTGGCTCTTTGGTATGCTGGCTTAGAAAGTTTCTTGTTGCCACGTCCAGCAGCTTAGCTCTCCATGTTTCTGGTCCTCCATGCGGGTCTCTGTTCTTCCAATCTATCTTCCCATGGTTGAAGTCTCCCATAATTAGTAGTCCAGATCCATTCCTGCTAGCAACAGAAGCTGCTCTTTCTATTATGTTAATGGTGGCCATGTTGTTTCTATCATATTCCTGTCTAGGTCTTCTGTCATTTGGTGGTGGATTATATATGACTGCGACTATAATTTTTTTCCCTCCATTTGTTACAGTACCTGCTATGTAGTCACTGAAACCTTCACAGCCCTGAATATCCATCTCCTCAAAATCCCAGCCTTTTCTTACCAGCAGAGCTACACCACCCCCACCTCTTCCTTCCCTCTCTTTCCGCATAACATAATAGTCCTGTGGGAACACTGCATTTGTTATTGTTTTCGTGATCTTTGTTTCTGTGAGGGCTATTATGTCTGGGTTTTCTTCTAGTACCAGTTCTCCAAGCTCATTTGCTTTATTTGTAATTCCATCTATGTTAGTGTACATCGCTTTGAGGCTCACTTTCTTCTGTCCCTTCTCAAATCGCCTCCTTGGTGAGTGAAAGGTGATAGTGATAGGGTGATAGGTTGTGTGTGAGTGTGTGTGTGTGTGTGTGTGTGAGTGTGTGAGTGTGTGAGTGTGTGTGTGTGTGTGTGTGTGTGTGTGTGTGTGTGTGTGTGTGTGTGTGTGTGTGTGTGTGTGTGTGAGTGTGTGTGTGTGTGTGTGTGGTGGTACACACAGGGGGCGACTCTGGTGTCACCTCTCTCACGGGCTAAGGTGACCCAGGAAGCCGGGGTCGGGAGCTGGAGCACGTGCGGGTTGTAGTTCGAGGCTGTGTTTGTAACAGGTGTGTACGGCCTCCTCGTCTCAAGGTCCTTCCATCTGGTATACATGTACACCAAGAGCGGTATACCTTGTTTATCAGTGTATGAACTAGTTTAAACTCTTGGGACGGTCTCAAAGCTCTCAAAATGTTCTCTCTGGAAAGGAGACGAGAGAGGTATCAAATAATATATACATGGAAGATACTGGAGGGCCAGGTCCCAAATTTGCACAGTAGAATAATAACATACTGGAGCGAAAGGTACGGAAGGAAATGCAGAATAGAACCAGTGAGGAGTAGAGGTGCCACGGTTATCTTGAGATGATTTCGGGGCTTAGCGTCCCTTCGGCCCGGTCCTTGACCAGGCCTCCTTTTTTGTTACATATCCCCAGGGAGCAGCAGCTGTCTAACTTCGAGGTACCTATATACTGCTAGGTAACAGGGGCATCCGCGTGAAAGAAATTCTGCCCATTTGTTTCCTCCTGCACCGGGGATGGAACGCAAAACCTTAGGACTACGAATACCGAACGGTGTCCACTCAGCCGTCAGGCCCCCTAACCTGTGTGTGTATGTTAATACCTGGTTGATACCTGGTTGATGGGGTTCTGTGAGTTGTTCTACTGCCCAAGCCCGGCCCGAGGCCAGGCTTGACTTGTGAGAGTTTGGTCCACCAGGCTGTTGCTTGGAGCGGCCCGCAGGCCCACATATACCTGGTTGATGGGGTTCTGGGAGTTGTTCTACTCCCCAAGCCCGGCCCGAGGCCAGGCGCGACTTGTGAGAGTTTGGTCCACCAGGCTGTTGCTTGGAGCGGCCCGCAGGCCCACATATACCTGGTTGATGGGGTTCTGGGAGTTGTTCTACTCCCCAAGCCCGGCCCGAGGCCAGGCTTGACTTGTGAGTGTTTGATCCACCAGGCTGTTGCTTGGAGCGGCCCGCAGGCCCACATATACCTGGTTGATGGGGTTCTGGGAGTTGTTCTACTCCCCAAGCCCGGCCCGAGGCCAGGCTTGACTTGTGAGAGTTTGGTCCACCAGGCTGTTGCTTGGAGCGGCCCGCAGGCCCACATATACCTGGTTGATGGGGTTCTGGGAGTTGTTCTACTCCCCAAGCCCGGCCCGAGGCCAGGCGCGACTTGTGAGAGTTTGATCCACCAGGCTGTTGCTTGGAGCGGCCCGCAGGCCCACATATACCTGGTTGATGGGGTTCTGGGAGTTGTTCTACTCCCCAAGCCCGGCCCGAGGCCAGCTTGACTTGTGAGAGTTTGGTCCACCAGGCTGTTGCTTGGAGCGGCCCGCAGGCCCACATATACCTGGTTGATGGGGTTCTGGGAGTTGTTCTACTCCCAAAGCCCGGCCCGAGGCCAGGCGCGACTTGTGAGAGTTTGGTCCACCAGGCTGTTGCTTGGAGCGGCCCGCAGGCCCACATATACCTGGTTGATGGGGTTCTGGGAGTTGTTCTACTCCCCAAGCCCGGCCCGAGGCCAGGCTTGACTTGTGAGAGTTTGGTCCACCAGGCTGTTGCTTGGAGCGGCCCGCAGGCCCACATACCCACCACAGCCCGGTTGGTCCGGCACTCCTTGAAGGAAATAATCTAGTGTCTCCTTGAAGATGTCCACGGTTTTGTGTATAGTAAATTAAGGTTTTCAATGACATGTATATAAGGTATACATGTGCGTATGTTTAGTGCATGAATACACATGAGCGTGATGTATGTATACTAGATGAGGGACCGTGCGTACTTGGCATGTGTGAATTTATAACATCGTACTTTCTTTAGGTTAGAATAGTTTTGGCTAGGTCAGGTTAGGATGGGTTAGGTCAGGTGTATGGATAGGTTAGGTCAGGTCAGGTTAGGATGGGTTAGGTCAGGTGTATGGATAGGTTAGGTCAGGTCAGGTTAGGATGGGTTAGGTCAGGTGTATGGATAGGTTAGGTCAGGTCAGGTTAGGATGGGTTAGGTCAGGTGTATGGATAGGTTAGGTCAGGTCAGGTTAGGATGGGTTAGGTCAGGTGTATGGATAGGTTAGGTCAGGTCAGGTTAGGATGGGTTAGGTCAGGTGTATGGATAGGTTAGGTCAGGTCAGGTTAGGATGGGTTAGGTCAGGTGTATGGATAGGTTAGGTCAGGTCAGGTTAGGATGGGTTAGGTCAGGTGTATGGATAGGTTAGGTCAGGTCAGGTTAGGATGGGTTAGGTCAGGTGTATGGATAGGTTAGGTCAGGTCAGGTTAGGATGGGTTAGGTCAGGTGTATGGATAGGTTAGGTCAGGTTAGGTCAGGTGTATGGTTAGGTCAGGTTAGGATAGGTTAGGTCAGGTTAGGATAGGTTAGGTCAGGTGTATGGATAGGTTAGGTCAGGTTAGGTCAGGTGTATGGTTAGGTCAGGTTAGGATAGGTTAGGTCAGGTTAGGTCAGGTGTATGGTTAGGTCAGGTTAGGATAGGTTAGGTCAGGTGTATGGATAGGTTAGTTCAGGTTAGGATGGGTTAGGTCAGGTGTATGGATAGGTTAGGTCAGGTTAGGATAGGTTAGGTCAGGTGTATGGATAGGTTAGTTCAGGTTAGGATAGGTTAGGTCAGGTGTATGGTTAGGATAGGTTAGGTCAGGTGTATGGTTAGGTCAGGTTAGGATAGGTTAGGTCAGGTGTATGGATAGGTTAGGTCAGGTGTATGGATAGGTTAGGTCAGGTCAGGTGTATGGTTAGGTCAGGTTAGGATAGGTTAGGTCAGGTGTATGGATAGGTTAGGTTAAGATAGGTTAGGTCAGGTGTATGGATAGGTCAGGTCAGGAGAGGTTAGGTCAGGTGTATTGATAGGTTAGGTCAGGTTGAGATAGGTTAGGTCAGGTGTATGGTTAGGTCAGGTTAGGATAGGTTAGGTTAGGATAGGGTAGGTCAGATTAGGATAGGTTAGGTCAGGTGTATGGATAGGTTAGGTCAGGTTAGGATAGGTCAGGTTAGGTCAGGTTAGGATAGGTTAGGTCAGGTTAGGATAGGTTAGGTCAGGTTAGGATAGGTTAGGTCAGGTTAGGATAGGGTAGGTCAGATTAGGATAGGTTAGGTCAGGTGTATGGATAGGTTAGGTCAGGTTAGGATAGGTCAGGTCAGGTCAGGTTAGGATAGGTTAGGTCAGGTTAGGATAGGTTAGGTCAGGTTAGGTCAGGTTAGGATAGGATAGGTTAGGATAGGTTAGGTCAGGTTAGGATAGGTTAGGTTAGGATAGGTTAGGTCAGGTTAAGATAGGTCAGGTTAGGATAGGTTAACTGGGTTTAGAGATTAACAATGACGTAGAGAAGTGCATCAGGTCCTCAGGTCTTAGACCCGTCTCAGGCGGCAGGCGTGTGGCGGCCTCTGGCAACTGCGTCAGCAGCACCCAATGACTAACGTGGGCGGCCCCAGACACCCTCAGTAACCTTAGCGTCGCCGTGGGAGGCTGTACGCCGGCTCTCTCTACCCCCCTGTGTCGCTCCTAGTGTCCTCTCCTACTAATACCTCCACCATTAGCGGTAATGGGACCGTGAAGGGCGCTAGTAATCTGCGGTAGCCATATACCCCTTAGTACCCCGTATAACAGACTGTGTCGTCACTAACGTCATTGAGGGGATTGTAAGGTTAAGACGGAGAGTGGTGAAGATTGTCCAGTAGCTGCAACTACCATCATGGGTAGTTACGGCATGATCATTAACACCCCAGGTGAGTCTTCCAGGAGCACCTGTATCATGCCTCGCTACTTGTACCCTATTGCAGCAGTCTGGCCCTGGACACGTGGGTGGTACTGGAGTCTGGCCCAGGACACGTGGGTGGTACTGGAGTCTGGCCCAGGACACGTGTGTGTGTGTGTGTGTGTGTGTGTGTGTGTGTGTGTGGTACTGGAGTCTGGCCCAGGACACGTGGGTGGTACTGGAGTCTGGCTTAGGACACGTGTGTGTGTGTGTGTGTGTGTGTGTGTGTGTGTGTGTGGTACTGGAGTCTGGCTTAGGACACGTGTGTGTGTGTGGTACTGGAGTCTGGCTTAGGACACGTGTGTGTGTGTGTGGTACTGGAGTCTGTCTTAGGACACGTGTGTGTGTGGTACTGGAGTCTGGCTTAGGATACGTGTGTGTGTGTGGTACTGGAGTCTGACTTAGGACACGTGTGTGTGTGTGGTACTGGAGTCTGACTTAGGACACGTGTGTGTGTGTGTGTGTGGTACTGGAGTCTGACTTAGGACACGTGTGTGTGGTACTGGAGTCTGACTTAGGACACGTGTGTGTGGTACTGGAGTCTGACTTAGGACACGTGTGTGGGGTACTGGAGTCTGACTTAGGACACGTGTGTGTGTGTGGTACTGGAGTCTGACTTAGGACACGTGTGTGTGTGGTACTGGAGTCTGACTTAGGACACGTGTGTGTGTGGTACTGGAGTCTGACTTAGGACACGTGTGTGTGTGGTACTGGAGTCTGACTTAGGACACGTGTGTGTGGTACTGGAGTCTGACTTAGGACACGTGTGTGTGGTACTGGAGTCTGACTTAGGACACGTGTGTGGTACTGGAGTCTGACTTAGGACACGTGTGTGTGTGGTACTGGAGTCTGACTTAGGACACGTGTGTGTGTGTGTGTGTGTGTGTGTGTGTGTGTGTGTGTGTGTGTGGTACTGGAGTCTGGCTTAGGACACGTGTGTGTGTGTGTGTGTGTGTGGTACTGGAGTCTGACTTAGGACACGTGTGTGTGGTACTGGAGTCTGACTTAGGACACGTGTGTGTGGTACTGGAGTCTGACTTAGGACACGTATGTGTGGTACTGGAGTCTGGTTTAGGACACGTGTGTACTCACCTATTTGAGTAGACTTAGTGTGTGTGTGTGTGGTACTGGAGTCTGGTTTAGGACACGTGTGTGTGTGTGTGTGGTACTGGAGTCTGACTTAGGACACGTGTACTCACCTAGTTGTCTTTGCGGGGGTTGAGCTCTGGCTCTTTGGTCCCGCCTCTCAACCGTCAATCAACAGGTGTACAGGTTCCTGAGCCTATTGGGCTCTATCATATCTACACTTGAAACTGTGTATGGAGTCAGCCTCCACCACATCACCCCCTAATGCATTCCATTTGTCAACCACTCTGACACTAAAAAAGTTCTTTCTAATATCTCTGTGGCTCATTTGGGCACTCAGTTTCCACCTGTGTCCCCGTGTGCGTGTTCCCCT
>NC_091168.1:31326837-31363566 GCF_040958095.1 Procambarus clarkii | reverse complement strand
TTGGTTGATATTATCTATATAGTGGTGCGATACTGACATGTAGAACAGTTGCAGCCTTTCTTATATACAACTAGTAAACACAAAGTTTGGTTGATATTATCTATATAGTGGTGCGATACTGACATGTAGAACAGTTGCAGCCTTTCTTATATACAACTAGTAAACACAAAGTTTGGTTGATATTAAACATTTAAAAAAGCGTAATATACCACCTTAATCATCTGGTGCACAGGTTCCCGACTTATTGGCCTCTTGTCATATCCATATTTGAAACTGTGAATGGAGTCTGCCTTCACTACATCACTGCCTAGTGTATTCAATTTATTTAATACTCTTGACTCTAATGTGTCTGTGGCTTATTTGGTTACTCAGTTTCCACTTGTGTCCCCTTGTGCGAGTACTACCCGTTCTAAATAGTCTGTCTCTATGTATCCAGTCAATTCTCCTGAGAATTTTGTACGTGGTGATCATATCTCCCCTAACTCTTGTGCCTTTCAAAGACGTGAGGTTTAATTCACTTAGGCTTCCCTCGTAACTCATAACCTCGTAGTTGTGGAACTATTCTAGTAGTATACCTCTGAACCTTCTCTAGCATCGACTTGTGCTAGGTATAGACCATTGGAGCCCCATACTCCAGGATTGGTCTGACGTATGTGGTATTCATGGTTCTAAATTATTCCTTCTAATGTGGGCTTCAGGAGACAGTTTCAGTGTGACCTCAACCCCTAGATCCTTCTCTCTCCTTTTCTTGGAGGATTTCATCTCCCATTTGGTAACTTGTCTGGTCACCTGCTCCCTCCACCTAGCTTCATTACTTTACATTTACTTGAGTTGAACTTTAGTAGCTATTTGTTAGACCATACTTTCAAATTGTCCAGATTATCTTGTATCCTTTTGCTGTCTTCCTCTATCTTAATCCTCCTCATAATTTTCACATCAGCAGCAAACATTGATAGGAACGAGTCTGTTCTCTCTGGAAGATCGTTTATGTATATGAGAAACAGAGTAGGTCCAATTGCTGAGCCCCGTGGGACTCCACTAGTTACATCTTGCCACTTCAAGACCTCAACCCTCGGTGACTTGCTGTCTACTCTTGCTTGGGTACTCCCGCATCCACTGGAGTACCTTCCCTATCACTCCCGCCTGCTTCTCCAACTTATGCCTTAGTGTTATGGGGTACTGTGTTATGGCGTACTGTGTTATGGGGTACTGTGTTATGGCGTACTGTGTTATGGGGTACTGTGTTATGGCGTACTGTGTTATGGGGTACTGTGTTATGGGGTACTGTGTTATGGGGTACTGTGTTATGGCGTACTGTGTTATGGGGTACTGTGTTATGGCGTACTGTGTTATGGCGTACTGTGTTATGGGGTACTGTGTTATGGCGTACTGTGTTATGGGGTACTGTGTTATGGCGTACTGTGTTATGGCGTACTGTGTTATGGCGTACTGTGTTATGGCGTACTGTGTTATGGCGTACTGTGTTATGGGGTACTGTGTTATGGCGTACTGTGTTATGGCGTACTGTGTTATGGGGTACTGTGTTATGGCGTACTGTGTTATGGCGTACTGTGTTATGGCGTACTGTGTTATGGCGTACTGTGTTATGGCGTACTGTGTTATGGGGTACTGTGTTATGGCGTACTGTGTTATGGCGTACTGTGTTATGGGGTACTGTGTTATGGCGTACTGTGTTATGGCGTACTGTGTTATGGCGTACTGTGTTATGGGGTACTGTGTTATGGCGTACTGTGTTATGGGGTACTGTGTTATGGCGTACTGTGTTATGGCGTACTGTGTTATGGGGTACTGTGTTATGGCGTACTGTGTTATGGGGTACTGTGTTATGGCGTACTGTGTTATGGGGTACTGTGTTATGGCGTACTGTGTTATGGCGTACTGTGTTATGGCGTACTGTGTTATGGCGTACTGTGTTATGGCGTACTGTGTTATGGGGTACTGTGTTATGGCGTACTGTGTTATGGCGTACTGTGTTATGGCGTACTGTGTTATGGCGTACTGTGTTATGGCGTACTGTGTTATGGCGTACTGTGTTATGGCGTACTGTGTTATGGCGTACTGTGTTATGGCGTACTGTGTTATGGCGTACTGTGTTATGGGGTACTGTGTTATGGGGTACTGTGTTATGGGGTACTGTGTTATGGCGTACTGTGTTATGGCGTACTGTGTTATGGCGTACTGTGTTATGGCGTACTGTGTTATGGCGTACTGTGTTATGGCGTACTGTGTTATGGCGTACTGTGTTATGGCGTACTGTGTTATGGCGTACTGTGTTATGGGGTACTGTGTTATGGCGTACTGTGTTATGGCGTACTGTGTTATGGCGTACTGTGTTATGGCGTACTGTGTTATGGCGTACTGTGTTATGGGGTACTGTGTTATGGCGTACTGTGTTATGGGGTACTGTGTTATGGCGTACTGTGTTATGGGGTACTGTGTTATGGCGTACTGTGTTATGGGGTACTGTGTTATGGCGTACTGTGTTATGGCGTACTGTGTTATGGCGTACTGTGTTATGGGGTACTGTGTTATGGCGTACTGTGTTATGGCGTACTGTGTTATGGCGTACTGTGTTATGGCGTACTGTGTTATGGCGTACTGTGTTATGGCGTACTGTGTTATGGCGTACTGTGTTATGGCGTACTGTGTTATGGGGTACTGTGTTATGGCGTACTGTGTTATGGCGTACTGTGTTATGGCGTACTGTGTTATGGCGTACTGTGTTATGGCGTACTGTGTTATGGCGTACTGTGTTATGGGGTACTGTGTTATGGCGTACTGTGTTATGGGGTACTGTGTTATGGGGTACTGTGTTATGGGGTACTGTGTTATGGCGTACTGTGTTATGGGGTACTGTGTTATGGCGTACTGTGTTATGGGGTACTGTGTTATGGCGTACTGTGTTATGGGGTACTGTGTTATGGCGTACTGTGTTATGGGGTACTGTGTTATGGGGTACTGTGTTATGGGGTACTGTGTTATGGGGTACTGTGTTATGGGGTACTGTGTTATGGCGTACTGTGTTATGGGGTACTGTGTCAAAGGTTTTCTGCCAATCCATAAATATACAGTCTGTCCACCCTTCTCTTGTCTAATCTTTTGTTGCCTGGTCATAGAATTCTATCAAAGATATGAGACAAAATTTACCATCCCTGAACCCATGCTGGTGATGTTATAAAGTTCTTTCTCTCCAGATGTTCTACTAATTGTTCTCACAATCTACTCCATCACCATTCATGGTATGCAAGTTAGGGACATACTGACCTGTAGTTCAGTGTCTCTTGACTGTCTCCCATATTGTATATCGGGACTGCATTAGCCGTCTTCTGACCTTTTGGTAGTTCTCCTGTTACCAGTGACCTATTTTATACTATGAATAGCGGTAAGCATAGTGCTTCTGCTCCCTCTTTTAGTATCCATGGTGAGATTCCAACTGGGCCAGCAGCCTTTATCACGTCCAGTTCCAGCAGATGCTTCCTTGCCTCACCACTAGTAATCTCAATTTCCTCCAGTGGTGCTCTGTTAAACACATACTTTAGTTCAGGAACTTCTCCTTGCTCTAGTGTAAAGACCTCGTGGAATCTCTTGTAGAGTTTCTCGCACACTTCCTGGTCCTTCTCGGTAAACCTGTCCGCCCCTGTTCTCTGTGTCATTACCTGTTTTTGCACTCTGTTGTTTTCCTCCTGATGTAACTGTGAAGGAATTTGGGTTGGGTCTGTGCTGTATTCGGTACTAGAAGAGGTACCTTGTGGTGGCTGGGATAGTCTCTCTCTCCTATCTCCCCATTCCACCCCATCTTCTCCTCTCCCCACGTCCTCCTTCCATTATCTTCACCCCTCCACTCTGTCTCACTTTCCTCTCCCACTCTTCCCTCACACCTCCCTCATTTTCCCTCTCGCCACCCTCCCCCTCACACCCATCTCCCTACCCTCCCCACCTTACCCCTCCAACCTCGAGCAGATTGACATTTCCATTTATATATAAATTAAATCATGATAATGCGCGGGTAAACGGCGGGAATAACTGGAACATGAATTTCATGAATAACATGAATTTCAGACTTCATGAATATTGTTCGGGGAGTTTGGGTTACTGGTGAATTTCCTGAAGCATCTACCTTACGCCTACCCCAACCAGCCTATGTCCGTTCTGTACCCCAGACCTTTCGCTTTACAAATTTCAGTTAGGCTAGCCTAAAGCCTCTGGCCTTCAACTTTGGACAAATGGATAATAGTCAGACATTTTCACTATGTCTGAAAGTCTGTGTCTATGCTACTAGACTGTGGGGGGGGGGGGTTTACCCCAATGGGGGGGGAGCCCAACGGGGTAGGGGGAGTGTGAGTCCCCCCCCCCCACATTGTGCGGGGGGGGGTTGTCGCCCCCCATATGGAGGTAGGGAAGGGTTTAAGGAATGGGTTAGGAGGGGTTTGAGGAGGAAGGGAGGGGGGGGAGAAGGAAGGAGAGGGGGAGGGATGATAGAGGGAGGAAGGGAGGGAAGTAATGATGGGTAAAGGAGGGAGGTGGTGGACGAGGCATGAAGAACCATGAGAGCAGGCACTAACGGGTGGAGATCTACATAATGGTTTGGTCTGGACTAGTTTACCTGTTGGTGTGTGGCGGGGGGGGCGGGGGGCGGCACGTATGGTGACTATGGCACCTCACCCCACATTGTCCTCTTTTAAAAGTGGTCACCAGTGCCACCTCTTCCCCGCCTAAAGTGGCCCATGTTTATAGATGTAGACTCGTCCAAAATTGTTGTATCTTTTCCAACAAATCATCACGACTCGTTGATGATTTTAAAGTAAAATGGTCCACGGTGCTCCGGTCAGCTATAGATAAGAAGCCTTGTACTTCTTTATGCAGGACGCGGCAAGAGGACGAGGCTTGTAATGCCTTGAGTTGAGTCTTGATAAATGCCCCCCCCCCCCCAGGGTCTGTGATCAGACCTCGTGGTTGATGGTCTGGCCAACCAGGCTGTTGGACACCACTGCTGGCAGTCTGATGAAGGACTCACAGCCTGGGTACCTGGAGTATACATAGAGTGGGTGCTGGGAGTTGTTCTACTCCCCAAGCTGGCATGGCTCCAGGCTTGTCTTGTGGCAACTGGGTTCAACAGGCTACAGCTTGTTGCTTGGAGCGGCCCGCAAGCCCACATACCCACCACAGCCTGGTTGGTCCAGCACTTCTTGCAAGAACTTGTTTAAATGTTTATTGATGACGTCCATCATTGTTCCAGCAATATTTCTAATGCTTGCTGGGAGGGTGTTGAACAGCTGTGGACCTCTGATGTTCAGTGTTCTCTGATTGTGCCTATGGCACCTCTACTCTTCACTGGACCTCTGATGTTCAGTGTTCTCTGATTGTGGCTATGGCACCTCTACTCTTCACTGGACCTCTGATGTTCAGTGTTCACTGATTGTGCCTATGGCACCTCTACTCCTCACTGGTTCTATTCTGCATTTCCTTCCGTACCTTTCGCTCCAGTATGTTGATATTCTACTGTGCAAATATTGGACCTGGCCTCCAGTATCTTCCATGTATATATTATTTGATACCTTTCTCGTCACCTTTCCAGAGAGAGGTGTGAGACGGTCCCAAACTCTCCGCTTTGTTACTGTCCGTTCTTTAGAGACAGTTGTCATAATCTTAGGAGTCAAACTAGTACATGAATCCGACGTTGACGAGTTAGTTGTGTCTGTCAGTCTTGATCACACTCGACGCCTCCAGACCTGTCACGTTCTTGTGTCTGAAGCAAGACGCTCATATAACACCGTAAACAATAATGTATCTACCTGCAGGTGGCCTATTGGCACATACGAAGCAGCTCCTAGTTATATCCACCCAAACTCGTTTATTTATATGTCTAACCTACGCTTGAAACTGTCCCTTTTGTTACCCGGTAAATTATGCCATAGAACAACAAAAGGAAACTCATCAGTTGAGGAATCAGTCTCTGGTGTGGACCCGCTCTCATATTGGCCTAGGTAACGCCTGATAGAACTGATGAGTTGGTGGAGGCAGGAGATGTTGTTGGCCGCCTGGTCTGGCCTGTGACAGCCTGAGGGCCGGCCTGTGTCAGCCTGAGGGCTGGCCTGTGACAGCCTGAGGGCCGGCCTGTGTCAGCCTGAGGGCCGGCCTGTGTCAGCCTGAGGGCCGGCCTGTGTCAGCCTGAGGGCCGGCCTGTGTCAGCCTGAGGGCCGGCCTGTGTCAGCCTGAGGGCCGGCCTGTGTCAGCCTGAGGGCCGGCCTGTGTCAGCCTGAGGGCCGGCCTGTGTCAGCCTGAGGGCTGGCCTGTGTCAGCCTGAGGGCCGGCCTGTGTCAGCCTGAGGGCCGGCCTGTGTCAGCCTGAGGGCCGGCCTGTGTCAGCCTGAGGGCCGGCCTGTGTCAGCCTGAGGGCCGGCCTGTGTCAGCCTGAGGGCCGGCCTGTGTCAGCCTGAGGGCTGGCCTGTGTCAGCCTGAGGGCTGGCCTGTGTCAGCCTGAGGGCTGGCCTGTGTCAGCCTGAGGGCTGTCCTGTGTCAGCCTGAGGGCTGTCCTGTGTCAGCCTGAGGGCTGTCCTGTGTCAGCCTGAGGGCCGGCCTGTGTCAGCCTGAGGGCCGGCCTGTGTCAGCCTGAGGGCCGGCCTGTGTCAGCCTGAGGGCTGTCCTGTGTCAGCCTGAGGGCCGGCCTGTGTCAGCCTGAGGGCCGGCCTGTGTCAGCCTGAGGGCCGGCCTGTGTCAGCCTGAGGGCCGGCCTGTGTCAGCCTGAGGGCTGGCCTGTGTTGTATGTGTCACATGCGTTGCTAATTGGTTGTGTGTATGGGCGCGCGCGTGTGTGTTGGAATGTGTGCGTGCAACAAGTGAGGGCGTGTGTAGTGTGTGAGTGTGAGTGAGACCTCATTAAGGAAAGAGTGACAGTCTAGTAACACAACACGTCCATAGACCACGTGTACTCACCTATATGTACTCACCTATATGTGCTTGCAGGATCGAGCATTGACTCTTGGATCCCGCCTTTCGAGCATCGGTTGTTTACAGCAATGACTCCTGTCCCATTTCCCTATCATACCTGGTTTTAAAATTATGAATAGTATTTGCTTCCACAACCTGTTCCTGAAGTGCATTCCATTTCCCCACTACTCTCACGCTAAAAGAAAACTTCCTTACATCTCTGTGACTCATCTGAGTTTCAAGCTTCCATCCATGTCCTCTCGTTCTGTTACTATTCCGTGTGAACATTTCGTCTATGTCCACTCTGTCAATTCCTCTGAGTATCTTATACGTTCCTATCATGTCCCCCCTCTCCCTTCTTCTTTCTAGTGTCGTAAGGCACAGTTCCCTCAGGCGCTCTTCATACCCCATCCCTCGTAGCTCTGGGACGAGTCTCGTTGCAAACCTCTGAACCTTTTCCAGTTTCATTATATGCTTCTTCAGATGGGGACTCCATGATGAGGCGGCATACTCTAAGACTGGCCTTACGTAGGCAGTGTAAAGCGCCCTAAATGCCTCCTTACTTAGGTTTCTGAATGATGTTCTAACTTTTGCCAGTGTAGAGTACGCTGCTGTCGTTATCCTATTAATATGTGCCTCAGGAGATAGATTAGGTGTTACGTCCACCCCCAGGTCTCTTTCACGCGTCGTTACAGGTAGGCTGTTCCCCTTCATTGTGTACTGTCCCTTTGGTCTCCTATCTCCTAGTCCCATTTCCATAACATTACATTTGCTCGTGTTGAATTCTAGTAGCCATTTCTCTGACCATCTCTGCAATCTGTTCAGGTCCTCTTGGAGGATCCTGCGTGTGTGTGTGTGTGTGTGTGTGTGTGTGTGTGTGTGTGTGTGTGTGTGTGTGTGTGTGTGTGTGTGTGTGTGTGTGTGTGTGTGTTGATGAACTAGTACACACAACAGCACACCCTCCTCCCTTACCCACTCCGTACACATGAAATAGTTTTGCCTAACAAGCAACGTGCGAACCCAAGCAACCCACCTAACCTATCAACGCCTATACACAAAACAACGTCAAAATTACGGTGCTTTAATTTGTAGCAATACGTGGCATTTGTAACGGTACACGTAGCCTCTAGGAGGAGGAGGAGTGAGAGCAGGAGACCCGGGCACTTGGCCGGAACTCCACAATTGGAAACAATTTACAAATTCCGTGAGAAGTCTTCCCAGAGACCGTGACGGCGAGGAGTAGCCGTGGCTCTGTTTATACCTCTGCTTTACCTCTACTTGTCTAGTTGCTGAGGGGAGCTTCAGCTCTTGGCTCCAGCCTCTCAACCCTTCAACAACTTCGGTTCTAAAAGCAATTGGGTTCTGTCGTGTATGTATATTTAAAGTTTTGGGTGGAGTTTGCAACCGTTCCTTCAGTCAGTGCTGCTCTCCCTCTTATCCTGTACTCGTATAACTTCCCTGTACTGTGTAGCCAGCCATCCATGCTTCTTGCACGGTCCGGGTTCCATCCCCCGATGAGCCTGGTAGATGGGCATGCTTCGCTCCGTCCTTGTACCCCAGCTCCTTACCTTCAAGTTACCTTTGTTAAAAGGTAACCAACCTTCTCAACTTTATTTTCCTTGTCAATTATTATATATATCTACCCTACACTCTATGGAATACAGATTTAGCGATATTAAAGTGTTCCAATAATTTAATGTTTTATGGAATGTATTCTAACAGTAAAGGATCTCTGCACGTTCTCCAGGTCGGCAATTTCTCCAGCTGTGAATGGGGCTGTTAGTGTGCAACAGTGTTCCACCCTAGAGGGCACTAGTGTCTTCAAAAGTATCATCATTGGTCTGATATCTATTGTCAAGACACCTGCTTTATTATTAATAGTAAGGTCTTCCGATATAATTACTTCAAGATCTCTTAAATTGATCTTTTTTACCAGAGGATGTGCAGGGGTGTGTGGGATGACTTGGGGCATGTCTAGGGTGTGTGGCAGGAGGTATTCTCAGCTACTGGGATGTGCAGGGTGTGCGGGGGGGGGGGGATGTGTGGGAGTCATGTTAGAAGGGAAGGTATCAGCCGTGGGAGAAGCTTATGTTTGACCTTCACGTTGGTAAAGCAGGGCCACTCCCACCTGGCACCAACTGGCCCACCCTAGTGGCCACCCTAGTGGCCCTCCCTAGCCAAGAGCTCCGGGACGAACAGACGAACCCAAGCAACCCACCTAACCCATCGAGGCTGAGAGAGCGTTAATATCACCATGCTTAAACTTGAACTAATACGTCGCAATTATGACGATACGGTGGATATCTTACCGCGAGGGAGAAGACAGGATAGCATGAGACAATGATGGGACAATCACTACACAATTACAGACACAATTACCGTTTTTTTAGATACTTATTGTTGGGTGAAAAATGGCGGATAGTTTTGTCCTCATCCGATGGCCATGAAGAGTTTTGTTGTGGGAATGGTTAGGTTGTTGGAGTGGGGGGGGGGGGTTGTCTGGTGTCCCCAGGAGGTCTTACGCAGGTAAAGTTACCTGTCTACCCCACCTGGCCTCATGGTCATTGCTGGGAGTCTGCAATGCTTGCAGGATCGTGGTGGTGTTTACTGATCAAAGTTCTTGATGTCCTCTCTCTCTCTCTCTCTCTCTCTCTCTCTCTCTCTCTCTCTCTCTCTCTCTCTCTCTCTCTCTCTCTCTCTCTCTCTGTCTCTCTCTCTCTCTCTGTCTCTCTCTCTCTCTCTCTCTGTCTCTCTCTCTCTCTCTGTCTCTCTCTCTCTCTCTCTCTCTCTCTCTCTCTCTCTCTCTCTCTCTCTCTCTCTGTCTCTCTCTCTCTCTCTCTCTGTCTCTCTCTCTCTCTGTCTCTCTCTCTCTCTCTGTCTCTCTCTCTCTCTCTCTCTGTCTCTCTCTGTCTCTCTCTCTCTCTCTCTCTCTCTCTCTCTCTCTCTCTCTCTCTCTCTGTCTCTCTCTCTCTCTGTCTCTCTCTGTCTCTCTCTCTCTCTCTCTCTCTCTGTCTCTCTCTCTGTCTCTCTCTCTCTCTCTCTGTCTCTCTCTCTGTCTCTCTCTCTCTCTCTCTCTGTCTCTCTCTCTCTCTCTCTCTCTCTCTCTCTCTCTGTCTCTCTCTCTCTCTCTCTCTCTCTCTCTCTCTCTCTCTCTCTCTCTCTGTCTCTCTGTCTCTCTCTCTCTCTCTCTCTCTCTCTCTCTCTCTCTCTCTCTCTCTCTCTCTCTCTCTCTCTCAGTTTTTCCCCATACCTTTGACACATTTTGCCCTCCACGTTCCGTCCCCATTATTGGGTGTTCGCTGTTCCCAGTCTATTGTTGTGGTTCAGCTCCCCCAGTATTAGTAATGTTGGTCTGGTTGTCTCTCTTGCTTTTGTTCCTCTTTGTAGTTGGTGTGTGTGTGCCTCGTTTGTTGTGTTTGTTTGTGTGTGTGTGCCTCGTTTGTTGTGTTTGTGTGTGTGTGCCTCGTTTGTTGTGTTTGTGTGTGTGTGTGTGTGTGTGTGTGTGTGTGTGTGTACTCACCTATTTGTGCTTGCAGGATCGAGCATTGACTCTTGGATCCCGCCTTTCCAGCTATCAGTTGTTTACAGCAATGACTCCTGTCCCATTTCCCTATCATACCTAGTTTTAAAATTATGAATAGTATTTGCTTCCACAACCTGTTCCTGAAGTGCATTCCATTTTCCCACTACTCTCACGCTAAAAGAAAACTTCTTAACATCTGTAACATCTGTGACTCATCTGAGTTTCCAGTTTCCACCCATGTCCCCTCGTTCTGTTATTATTACGTGTGAACATTTCATCTATTTCCACTTTGTCAATTCCCCAGAGTATTTTATACGTTCCTATCATGTCCCCCCTCTCCCTTCTTTTCTCTAGTGTCGTAAGGCACAGTTCCCTCAGGCGCTCCTCATACCCCATCCCTCGTAGCTCTGGGACGAGTCTCGTTGCAAACCTCTGAACCTTTTCCAGTTTCATTATATGCTTCTTCAGGTGGGGACTCCATGATGAGGCGGCATACTCTAAGACTGGTCTCACGTAGGCAGTGTAAAGCGCCCTAAATGCCTCCTTACTTAGGTTTATGAATGAAGTTCTAATTTTCGCCAGTGTAGAGTACGCTGCTGTCGTTATCCTATTTATATGTGCCTCAGGAGATAGATTAGGTGTTACGTCCACCCCCAGGTCTCTTTCACGCGTCGTTACAGGTAGGCTGTTCCCCTTCATTGTGTACTGTCCCTTTGGTCGCCTATCACACACACGTCTGTCTGTGTGTGTGTGTGTGTGTGTGTGAGTGAGTTTGAGTGAGTGAGTGCGCGCACATGCAGGTCATTATGAGGAAGATAATGAGGCAGTGTTGTACTGGATGATGAGGTACCAGCAGCGGCGTGCACCAGCTTCCACCACGCCGCAGCTGCTGCTGGTGGTGGTGGTGGTGGTAGTGGTGCTGCTGGTGCTGCTGCTGCTGCTGCTGCTGCTGCTGCTGCTGCTGCTGCTGCTCAAGGTCACCCTCCCCTACCTGGCGCTCCTGTGCTGCGAACATTGTGGCCACATCACCAGACACTTCATTCATGCGCTCCTTACCATATACACGCACGCCACTCTCTCCCCCCCCCCTCTCTGGGTCTGGCCCTCTGTGTGTACCCCCTCTGTCGTCTGTACCTTACAGTATAACTCCTGTACCCTGCTCCCCCCCCTCTCCTCTACCATACAGCATACCACCTGTAACCCCATCTTCCCCTTTCCTGAGAATCTTCAGGGATTGGACTTGAATGAAATGTGATTAGCCAGGCTGTTGTGGCTTGTATCTTTGATGACATGGAGGCAGGAGTGGATTACGGCTAGATTCATTTAGTGGTGTTGCTCTAGGAAAGATGTAACGTCTTGTTTGGGTACCAGTTAGGTACTTCTGACACCCTTATTGTGGGCACCTATGGCCTGGCGGGACACACACACACACACACACACACACACACACACACACACACACACACACACACACACACACACACACACACACACACACCACACAGACAGACAGACAGACAGACAGACAGACAGACAGACAGACAGACAGACACACACACACACACACACACACACACACACACACACACACACACACACACACACATACAAACACTGTGTGTGTGTGGGGGGGGGGGGAGGCTGATTCCATAAACAGTTTCAAGTGTAGATATGATAGGAACGTATAAAATACTTAGGGGGATTGACAGAGTGGACATAGATGAAATGTTCACACGGAATAGTAACAGAACGAGGGGGACATGGATGGAAGCTTGAAACTTAGATGAGTCAGAGATGTTAGGAAGTTTTCTTTTAGCGTGAGAGTAGTGGTAAAATGGAATGCACTTCAGGAACAGGTTGTGGAAGCAAATACTATTCATAATTTTAAAACCAGGTATGATAGGGAAATGGGACAGGAGTCATTGCTGTAAACAACCGATGCTCGAAAGGCGGGATCCAAGAGTCAATGCTCGATCCTGCAGACACAAATAAGTGAGTACAACTAGGTGAGTACACACCCAGCAAGCAGCCCGTAACAGCCGTCTAACTTCCAGGTACCTATTTACTGCTAGGTGAACAGAGACATCAGGGTGAAAGAAACTCTGCTGGAGATCGAACCCGGACCCTTAGGATTACGACCCCAGAGCGCTGTCTACTCGACCACTAGGCCCCAAGCCTACACTCAATAGTTTGCAAACCATCAATCACCACCACCACCACCACCACCAGTACCACCACCACCACCACCACCACCAGTACCACCACCACCACCAGTACCACCACCACCACCACCACCACCACCACCACCACCACCACCACCAGTACCACCACCACCACCAGTACCACCACCACCACCACCACCAGTACCACCACCACCAGTACCACCACCACCACCACCGCCAGTACCACCACCACCACCACCACCAGTACCACAGCCACCACCACCACCACCAGTACCACAGCCACCACCACCACATCACCACCACCACCACCACCACCACCACCACAGCCACCACCACCACCACATCACCACCACCACACTGACGCAGACACAGTTGGCGGTACTGAGAACTCCCTGGGCTTGCTGCCTCCCTCATATTGATTTTTGCAGATATCCAGGTCAGGGCCGCCACCACCACCAGCTGGTATAACACATCGATATTATTATGGTGGTGGCATGGTGGTGGTGTGGTGGTGGTGGTGGTGGTGGTGGTGGCACGGTGGTGATAGTGGTGGTGGTGGTGGTGGTGGTGTGGTGGCATGATTGTGGTGTGGTGGTGGCACGGTGGTGATAGTGGTGGTGGTGGTGGTGGCATGGTGGTGGTGTGGTGGTGGTGGCACGGTGGTGGTGATGGTGGTGGTGGTGGTGGTGGTGGTGGCGATGGAGAGAGCATGAAGGGTGAGAGTCACAGGCTGGCATGAGGGTAATTATGAATAGGGGTCACATTTTACACTGTTCATTACGACATTCTGATGTCCAGTATGAGACGACCAGCTTGGTAGAGGAGTACCTAACAGGCAGAAAACAGAGTCCCAGAGGGAGTGTCGAGCTACAGGAATTTAAAGAGTGGTGTCCCTGAAGGTTGAGTCTTGGGACCGCTGCTGTTCCTGAGTGACGTCGAGGACCTCACCGAGGACCTGTTATTTACACAAGACTCTCAGCCCGTGACAAAATGAACATTACCAATAGTTACAAGCTGATCCGGGAAATTCCAGGAGTAAGCAGCTAATGGTTCGTAGAGTTTAACCCTCGCTAAGTGTAAAGTAATGAAGACGGGAAAGATTCCGTGCGAATCTTACATCATGAGGGTAGTAATAATGCCCCCACCCCCCCAGAAACACACAGTATCACAGAGTTCATGTAAAACCAATAGCTCTTAATGTTAGAATATGCAGCACCGGCCTGGAACACCGCCCTTCCTCAACCACAAGACCACAATTTAAAGGTACATAGTTCTGGCACAAATTGTTAAGAAGACTAAAGTTAAGGAGGCTAAGCTACGAGGATTGGTTGACGGAACTAAACCTCTGGGACCAGATTCACGAAGCAGTTACGCAAGCACTTACGAACGTGTACATCTTTCCTCAATCTTTGACGGCTTTGGTTACATTTATTAAACAGTTTACAAGCATGAAAACTTGCCAATCAACTGTTGTTATTGTTATAAACAGCCTCCTGGTGTTTCGGAGCTCATTAACTGTTTAATAATTGTAAACAAAGCCGCCAAAGATTGAGAAAAGATGGACAGGTTCGTAAGTGCTTGCGTAACTGCTTTCGTGAATCTGGCCCCTGGAGAAGAGAAGAAAGAGGCGGAACATGATCATATCATACAAGATACCGAGACAAGGTATCTTGTCTCCAAGCAACAGCCTGGTGGACCAAACTCTCACAAGTCAGGCCGGGCTTGGGGAGTAGAACAACTCCCAGAACCCCATCAACCAGGTGTTAAGGTAGATAAAGCCTCTTTAAATTGAGAGAAAGTGGGAGGAGAGGACACAAGTGGAAGCTGGAAACATAAATGTGTTATCTTAAGGTTATCTTGAGTTGATTTCGGGGCTTAGCGTCCCCGCGGCCCGGTCCCCAACTAGGCCTCCTTTTTGTTACACACCCCCTAGGAAGCAGCCCGTAGCAGTTGTCTAACTCCCAGGTACCTATTTACTGCTAGGTAACAGGGGCATTAGGGTGAAAGAAACATTTTGCCCATTTGTCTCCGCCTCCACCGGGGATCGAACCCGGAACCTGAGGACTACGAATCCGAAGCGCTGTCCACCCAGCTGTCAGGCGTGTTGAAGGAATGTAAGGAAATACTCGTACCCAGTACTGGGGCCAACAAGTGGAATGTACTCCAAGAAGAAGTTGTGGAAGCCACCTCCGTCCACAGCTTTAAGGACACATTCGACAAAGAATTGGAATGTCAGAATAGTTGAAATGAAACCCAACATGTTTCACTTAAATTGTCTGTCTGTATAACACCTCATAATCTTCAACACAGTCCATCCAACTGGACTGGTTGGTAGACCAATGACCTCGCTGCATGCTAGGTCGGCGTTCGATCCCCGATGGTCGAAGGGTTTGGGTACCATACCTTCACTCCGTCTTTACATCCATCCTCTTTAGTGTGCTTCGTATCCCTTCCTAGTGCTATATAGTGGTGTAGCAGTCGTCTCGTGATTGGCTGACCTTAAGATAAGACATGGCTTCCTTAAGAGGGTGTTTAGTGCGCGTCATAATTGGTGATTATGTATGGAACAACTTACAGGGCAGCAGTTGATGTTTGGCATCCCTTGTTTGTTTACACCCTGCCTCGTGTGGACCAATAGCAGCTGCCTCGTGTGGACCAATAGCAGCTGCCTCGCGTGGACCAATAGCAGCTGCCTCGTGTGGACCAATAGCAGCTGCATCGTGTGGACCAATAGCAGCTGCATCGTGTGGACCAATAGCAGCTGCCTCGTGTGGACCAATAGCAGCTGCCTCGTGTGGACCAATAGCAGCTGCCTCGCGTGGACCAATAGGAGCTGCCTCGTGTGGACCAATAGCAGCTGCCTCGTGTGGACCAATAGCAGCTGCCTCGTGTGGACCAATAGCAGCTGCCTCGTGTGGACCAATAGCAGCTGCCTCGTGTGGACCAATAGCAGCTGCCTCGTGTGGACCAATAGCAGCTGCCTCGTGTGGACCAATAGCAGCTGCCTCGCGTGGACCAATAGCAGCTGCATCGTGTGGACCAATAGCAGCTGCATCGTGTGGACCAATAGCAGCTGCCTCGTGTGGACCAATAGCAGCTGCCTCGTGTGGACCAATAGCAGCTGCCTCGCGTGGACCAATAGGAGCTGCCTCGTGTGGACCAATAGCAGCTGCCTCGTGTGGACCAATAGCAGCTGCCTCGTGTGGACCAATAGCAGCTGCCTCGTGTGGACCAATAGCAGCTGCCTCGTGTGGACCAATAGCAGCTGCCTCGTGTGGACCAATAGCAGCTGCCTCGTGTGGACCAATAGCAGCTGCCTCGTGTGGACCAATAGCAGCTGCCTCGTGTGGACCAATAGCAGCTGCCTCGTGTGGACCAATAGCAGCTGCCTCGTGTGGACCAATAGCAGCTGCCTCGTGTGGACCAATAGCAGCTGCCTCGTGTGGACCAATAGCAGCTGCCTCGTGTGGACCAATAGCAGCTGCCTCGTGTGGACCAATAGCAGCTGCCTCGTGTGGACCAATAGCAGCTGCCTCGTGTGGACCAATAGCAGCTGCCTCGTGTGGACCAATAGCAGCTGCCTCGTGTGGACCAATAGCAGCTGCCTCGTGTGGACCAATAGCAGCTGCCTCGTGTGGACCAATAGCAGCTGCCTCGTGTGGACCAATAGCAGCTGCCTCGTGTGGACCAATAGCAGCTGCCTCGTGTGGACCAATAGCAGCTGCCTCGTGTGGACCAATAGCAGCTGCCTCGTGTGGACCAATAGCAGCTGCCTCGTGTGGACCAATAGCAGCTGCCTCGTGTGGACCAATAGCAGCTGCCTCGTGTGGACCAATAGCAGCTGCCTCGTGTGGACCAATAGCAGCTGCCTCGTGTGGACCAATAGCAGCTGCCTCGTGTGGACCTATAGCAGCTGCCTCGTGTGGACCAATAGCAGCTGCCTCGTGTGGACCAATAGCAGCTGCCTCGTGTGGACCAATAGCAGCTGCCTCGTGTGGACCAATAGCAGCTGCCTCGTGTGGACCAATAGGAGCTGCCTCGTGTGGACCAATAGGAGCTGCCTCGTGTGGACCAATAGGAGCTGCCTCGTGTGGACCAATAGGAGCTGCCTCGTGTGGACCAATAGGAGCTGCCTCGTGTGGACCAATAGGAGCTGCCTCGTGTGGACCAATAGGAGCTGCCTCGTGTGGACCAATAGGAGCTGCCTCGTGTGGACCAATAGGAGCTGCCTCGTGTGGACCAATAGGAGCTGCCTCGTGTGGACCTCTTCTGGAGTATAGAGAGACAGTTTTGCTTAGTGCTGTCTCCGGGTAATTGGCCGCTGGGTACCTTGAGCTGTGAAGTGAAGGGAACACAGGTGCACTGTGTCATTGTACTGTGTAATGACACAGTGAGTACAATGACCATAGTGTCAGTACAATGACACAGTGAGTAACAATGACCACAAACGTCAATAACACAACTGTTAGGGGTTGACTAGGCGGCCTAACCACAAACGTCCCAACCCACCCAACCCACCCAACCCCAGACACACACAACACGTCATACTAACTGCACTTTAGTTTTGGCTCGTACGTCGCATTTTTAACGTATTAGGAAAGAAACCCAATTTGCGTGGTATTAGCGAGCACGCCCACCACGCCCACCACGCCCACGTGGGCGTCACGGGCGTCTCCACCTCTCTGACGATATTCAGTATAACAGTTCGAGGTGATTGACTTGTTAAGATGAGTAATGGAAACTGTCTGAAGAGTGGGGGGGGGAGGGTTTGTTTCCCACGGTGGGGGGGGGGGGAGTTGTTTCCCACGGTGGGGGGGGGGGAAGTGGTCGGGGGGGGGGAGCTCTCCAGAACAACCTTTCGTATCATATAATTGAAGTTCAAATATGTTTGGTAGTCTTTAGATTGGTTTATTACACACCTGCAGTAATGTACAGGTGTGTAGTACCTGGGCGTGCCGCCCTGCACGGTCGCTGGTGAGTGTGAGCACGAACCAGTGGCCGTGCGCACGAATTAATGGATAATTGAGGGAAGGTACGAATATTTACACGTGTCGTTACTGTACCAATCCACCACCCTTGGTGTACTGGCCCCAGATTCACGAAGCAGTTGCGCAAGCACTTAGGAACCTGGGGCCAGATTCACGAAGCAGTTGCGCAAGCACTTAGGAACCTGGGGCCAGATTCACGAAGCAGTTACGCATGCACTTAGGAACCTGTACACCTTTTCTCCATCTTTGGCGGCTTTATTTACAATTATTAAACAGTTAATGAGCTCCGAAGCACCAGGAGGCTGTTTATAACAATAACAACACTTCATTAGCAAGTAAACATGCTTGTAAACTGTTTAATAAATGTAACCAAAGCCGTCAAAGATTGAGGAAAGATGTGCTTGCGTAACTGCTTCGTGAATCTGGCCCCCTGGACTCAAGTTCTGCCGCGAGGGTAGCACCCCCCCGCCCCCCTCCCCCCTCCCTCACACTTAGGGGGACCAAGGAGCCAGAGCTCAACCCCCCCCCCCGCAAGCACAACTAGGTGAGTACACTACACTCCCCTGCAGCTGTGTTTACATATAGTAAACAGTTTACCAGCTTGTGAACTCTACAACTTAGTTATTATTGTTTATGAACAGCCTCGTAGTGCTTCGTAGCTCATCAACTGTTTAATATATGTAAACACAGCCGCCAAGATTGTGAAAAAAGATGTAGAGGTTTCGTAAGTGATTAGGTAAATGTTTCATGGGGTCGTAGCATAAGACCGCGGGTTCCATATGGTTGAAATATCTTGTCTCAGACACGTCACATTCGTGTTCTTTCTTTGTATTCTCAAAGGTGCGTGATGCTAACGTGATTATTTCTCTTCCTTGTCCGTGGTGCGTGTGTCCGTGGTGCGTGTCCGTGGTGCGTCCCTCCTCCTCCCCCCTGAAAGCCTCGTACGGAGACCACGACGAGCCCTACCCCAGCCTCAGCGACTTCCACGACTACGAACCCAACTTGGAGTTCGACGACACCGAGCTGCAGAGTGCTAGTTCTGTTACTGGTAAGGTCGCCCTCCTCCTGGCCCTCATGCCCTGGCCCTCATGCCCTGGTCCCTCATGCCTTGGTCCCTCATGCCTTGGTCCCTCATGCCCTGGTCCCTCATGCCCTGGCCCTCATGCCCTGGTCCCTCATGCCTGGTCCCTCATGCCCTGGCCCTCATGCCCTGGCCCTCATGCCCTGGTCCCTCATGCCCTGGCCCTCATGCCCTGGTCCCTCATGCCCTGGCCCTCATGCCCCGGCCCTCATGCCTGGTCCCTCATGCCTGGTCCCTCATGCCCTGGCCCCTCATGCCCCGGTCCTCATGCCTCGGTCATCATGTCCCGGCCCTCATGCCTGGTCCCTCATGCCCTGGTCCCTCATGCCCCGGTCCTCATGCCTCGGTCATCATGTCCCGGCCCTCATGCCTGGTCCCTCATGCCCTGGTCCCTCATGCCCCGGCCCTCATGCCCTGGCCCTCATGCCCTGGTCCCTCATGCCCTGGCCCTCATGCCCCGGCCCTCATGCCTGGTCCCTCATGCCTGGTCCCTCATGCCCTGGCCCCTCATGCCCCGGTCCTCATGCCTCGGTCATCATGTCCCGGCCCTCATGCCTGGTCCCTCATGCCCTGGCCCTCATGCCCTGGCCCTCATGCCCCGGCCCTCATGTCCCGGCCCTCATGCCCCGGCCCTCATGTCCCGGCCCTCATGTCCCGGCCCTCATGCCCTGGTCCCTCATGCCCTGGTCCCTCATGCCCTGGCCCCTCATGCCCCGGTCCTCATGCCTCGGTCATCATGTCCCGGCCCTCATGCCTGGTCCCTCATGCCCTGGCCCTCATGCCCTGGCCCTCATGCCCCGGCCCTCATGTCCCGGCCCTCATGCCCTGGTCCCTCATGCCTGGTCCCTCATGCCCTGGCCCCTCATGCCCCGGTCCTCATGCCTCGGTCATCATGTCCCGGCCCTCATGCCCCGGCCCTCATGCCCCGGCCCTCATGTCCCGGCCCTCATGTCCCGGCCCTCATGCCCTGGTCCCTCATGCCCTGGTCCCTCATGCCCTGGTCCCTCATGCCCCGGTCCTCATGCCCCGGTCCTCATGCCCCACCCCTCATGCCCCACCCCTCATGCCCCACCCTCATGCCCCACCCTTCATGCCCCGGCCCTCATGCCCCACCCCTCATGCCCCACACAACCCCTCATGCCCCACACCACCCGTCATGCCCCACCCCTCATGCCCCACCCTCATGCCCCACCCCTCATGCCCCACCAATCATGCCCCACCCCTCATGCCCCACCCCTCATGCCCCGCCCCTCATGCCCCACCCCTCATGCCCCGCCCCTCATGCCCCGCCCCTCATGCCCCACCCCTCATGCCCCACCCCTCAGGCCCCACCCCTCATGCCCCGCCCCTCATGCCCCGCCCCTCATGCCCCGCCCCTCATGCCCCGCCCCTCATGCCCCACCCCTCATGCCCCACCCCTCATGCCCCGCCCCTCATGCCCCACCCTCATGCCCCGCTTGCTAGGGCTTGCCTGCTTCCCGCTCCTCCGGGTACTTCCTGCACGCCTCGCTACTAACTACAAGCCCAACTACTTCCCCTCGCCTTCCTACTTTCCGCACGCCGGGGACTACCCTCTGCTTGGCCGACTACCTCCCCGCTCCTGCTACTTGCCTCCACCCCCCTCCCCTTGGCTACTTCCCCGCTCCTGCTACTTGCCTCCACCCCCCCTCCCCTTGGCTACTTCCTGTATGTTCGGTTACTTAAAATCAACATTAAGGAAATTGTAGAAGACCTGTTGACCTATACCTGGCCACTCCTCTTTATATTCACCCTAACTCACTCATACTGTGTCTAACCTGCGCTTGAAACAATCCACGAATCCCAGGAATGTTGCCCGGCAATTTGTAGCATGAATCAATAACCCCATCTCCAAACCAGTATTTACCCAGGTCTTGCCTGCATCTATTCTGCCGGGTGCCCCATACCTGGTGCCCCACACCTGGTGCCCGACACCTGGTGCCCGACACCTGGTGCCCGACACCTGGTGCTACACACCTGGTGCTACACACCTGGTGCTACACACCTGGTGCTACACACCTGGTGCTACACACCTGGTGCTACACACCTGGTGCCACACACCTGGTGCCCCACACCTGGTGCCAGACACCTGGTGCTACACACCTGGTGCTACACACCTGGTGCCCCACACCTGGTGCCCCACACCTGGTGCCACACACCTGGTGCCAGACACCTGGTGCTACACACCTGGTGCCCCACACCTGGTGCCAGACACCTGGTGCCAGACACCTGGTGCTACACACCTGGTGCTACACACCTGGTGCTACACACCTGGTGCCCCACACCTGGTGCTACACACCTGGTGCTACACACCTGGTGCTACACACCTGGTGCCCCACACCTGGTGCCCCACACCTGGTGCCAGACACCTGGTGCCAGACACCTGGTGCTACACACCTGGTGCTACACACCTGGTGCTACACACCTGGTGCCCCACACCTGGTGCTACACACCTGGTGCCAGACACCTGGTGCCAGACACCTGGTGCTACACACCTGGTGCTACACACCTGGTGCTACACACCTGGTGCCCCACACCTGGTGCCAGACACCTGGTGCCAGACACCTGGTGCTACACACCTGGTGCTACACACCTGGTGCTACACACCTGGTGCTACACACCTGGTGCCCCACACCTGGTGCCCCACACCTGGTGCTACACACCTGGTGCCCCACACCTGGTGCTACACACCTGGTGCTACACACCTGGTGCCCCACACCTGGTGCCACCTGTCTTGTACGGCATGAACTAACAAGAATCTCATGATGGAGTGTGTAATTTTTCCTTTTACTGTGTATATTTACTATTTGTGTGGAGGGTCGAGGTGGTAGCTCTTGGAGCCCGCCTTTCTGACCGTGGGTTGTCTTGAGGTATTGGCAGAGTGGTAGACCGGTGGAACAAGTTAAGTGAGGTGGTGGTGGAGGCCAAGACCGTCAGTAGTTTCAAAGTGTTATACGACAAAGAGAACTGGGAAGACGGGACACCACGAGCGTACCTCTCATCCTGTAACTACACACACACACACACACACACACACACACACACACACCAAAGAGACAAAGCTCAACCCCCGCAAGCACAAATAAGTGAATACACACACACACACACACAGATATGCCACTAGACTAGTCCCAGAACTAAGAGGCATGAGTTACGAGGAAAGGCTGCGGGAAATGCACCTCACGACACTGGAAGACAAAACAGGAAGGGGAGACATGATCACTACCTACAAAATTATCTTTTTGATATCACACCAAATTCTTGGTGTGATACCAATTCCTAGATCTTTCTCTCTCTCCCGTTTCATTAAGTACTTCATCTCCATCTGTGTGTGTGTGTGTGTGTGTGTGTGTGTGTGTGTGTGTGTGTGTGTGTGTGTGTGTGTGTGTCTGTGTGTGTGTGTGTGTGTGTGACCTCTTGCATGCTGAGAACAATGAGTCTGTGCTCCTGGTCTCCAGTGATTGCTGGGTCAAAGGGGATAGGAGGGGGGGGAGGGGGGGGTAGCAGCATGCATGGCCCCCGTCCCCCCCCCCCCACCCCCCCCATCACGTGCATGATTCCTTGCATGCATGCCTCTCTCCACAACAGTCTGCTTGTGCTGCAACTGGTTTGCAAGAGCACCATACTTGCACACTTTGAACCGTCGCAGCTAATGTAACTTTTAAGATACCTTGAGATGATTTCGGGGCCTAGCATCCACGCGGCCCGGTCTTCGACCAGGCCTCCATTTTGTAAGATGAGCGAACTGTTTTCTTATTTCTACGTATCCTGGGAACTTGATGATGTCATTTTCAAGGCCATGATTGATCAGACTCTTGAGTAACCACGTACGAAACCTGTACATCTCAAACCTGACGGCTTGGTTTACCTGTAAACAAGTTTACAAGCTGAGATACAATTAGAGGTTCACGAACCTAGGTTGGTATTGTTATAAACAACCTGGCAGCGTCTCCTCGTAAACTGCTTCATAAAAACACAACAGCACCGTCAGCGAGGAAAGATGTAGAGGTTTCGTAAGGGGAGAGGTAGATGGACGGCGGGTCCCGTCTGTTGTACCCAAGAAGCACACTGCTGCTTCTTGGGTACAAGGGCGAAGGGAAAATTGGTTTACAATGTGACTGGACCACTGTGGGTTTACTGTGTGGTGGCTGGACCACTGTGGGTTTACAGTGTGTGGTGGCTGGACCACTGTGGGTTTACAGTGTGTGGTGGCTGGACCACTGTGGGTTTACTGTGTGTGGTGGCTGGACCACTGTGGGTTTACTGTGTGTGGTGGCTGGACCACTGTGGGTTTACTGTGTGGTGGCTGGACCACTGTGGGTTTACTGTGTGGTGGCTGGACCACTGTGGGTTTACAGTGTGTGGTGGCTGGACCACTGTGGGTTTACTGTGTGTGGTGGCTGGACCACTGTGGGTTTACTGTGTGGTGGCTGGACCACTGTGGGTTTACTGTGTGGTGGCTGGACCACTGTGGGTTTACAGTGTAGTGGCTGGACCACTGTGGGTTTACTGTGTGGTGGCTGGACCACTGTGGGTTTACAGTGTGTGGTGGCTGGACCACTGCTGAGTGGACAGAGGCTACAGTTAAGGATTGGCGCCCAGTCAATCCTCCCAGACCAGGATACGAACCCTGGCCACAGCGCTGTTGGGGCGAGTGTCTCACCACTTCGCCACAGGGTGTTCTTGGCCCGTAACACCTCTTAAAGCTCGGCCACGACTCACCACACCTTCACTACACGTTAACGAAACCTGTACATCTGTAGTGGATGACGGGGGCGGGATGACCTTAGAGAGGTTGTGAGCCGGGACGCGCCACCAGGCCACCTCTAACAACCTTGCTGTTATGGTTGGTGTTTACCACCTCCTAAACTGCTTACTGAATCTCGCCTCCATGTTTGAAACATGTGTTGACATCGTAAGTGCTTCTTGAATCCCAGTGTAGGATTATACCCAGATAATACTAGGTGGTATAGTGTTGATCTATCATGCTATTGGTGTTGGGTTGTTGTACCATAGAGGTGGGGAGTGTGTGTTCAATACAAACTCCTTTTGTTCAGCTTCCTCAGGGGCCCAACTGGTGGCACAGTCTGCATTCCTGGTAGCTGGTTCGGGGCACTCCTTGCCCTCCCGGCCCAGTCACAGAGTCATAGGGTGGTGCCAGTGCCTAGGCCCTCTGTACTGGACTAATACATGGGAGACACGTCCTGGTCTGGTCACGTGAGACGCAACACAGCATGCTAAGGTTCACAGGCTTCCCTCCCTGTCCCACACCTGTGGCGGGTACCTGCTTGATGGGGTTCTGGGAGTTGTTCTACTCCCCAAGCCCGGCCCGAGGCCAGACTTGACTTGTGAGAGTTTGGTCCACCAGGCTGTTGCTTGGAGCGGCCCGCAGGCCCACATATACCTGCTTGATGGGGTTCTGGGAGTTGTTCTACTCCCCAAGCCCGGCCCGAGGCCAGGCTTGACTTGTGAGAGTTTGGTCCACCAGGCTGTTGCTTGGAGCGGCCCGCAGGCCCACATATACCTGGTTGATGGGGTTCTGGGAGTTCTTCTACTGCCCAAGCCCGGCCCGAGGCCAGGCTTGACTTGTGAGAGTTTGGTCCACCAGGCTGTTGCTTGGAGCGGCCCGCAGGCCCACATATACCTGCTTGATGGGGTTCTGGGAGTTGTTCTACTCCCCAAGCCCGGCCCGAGGCCAGGCTTGACTTGTGAGAGTTTGGTCCACCAGGCTGTTGCTTGGAGCGGCCCGCAGGGCCACATACCCACCACAGCCCGGCTGATAGTGATGGGAGTGGGACTCGACTCCCACGCCATTATGGCTGTGGTATCACTGGGGCACGATGCACTCAACACTTACGAAACCTCTACATCTTTCCTCAGTCATGGCGGCTTTGTTTACATTTATTCAACGGTTCATGAGCGCGGAAACTATTCGAATTTAGGTTATTATTGTTATAAACAACCTCGTGGCGCTTCAGTGATCGTAAACTGTTTTATAAATGTAAACACAGCCGCCATGTTTGTAGGAAGATGTACAGGTTTCGTAAGTGGTGGCGTAAATTCTTGATGAATCCTGCCCCCCTGTCCTAACTGTTGCCTCGAGCCTGACCTCCCACAGCATGGGAATGGACCCCATACCCATCGTGTGGGTGGTTGTGGACCCCATACCCATCGTGTGGGTGGTTGTGGACCCCATACCCATCGTGTGGGTGGTTGTGGAGAATAGTCACACAGTGTGGTTGGACCTAAATGACCGACCCCTCACAGTGTTCAAGAGAGAACTTGACAAACACCTCCAAAGGATACCTGATCAACCAAGCTGTGACGTCAGGCTACGAGCAGCCGCGTCCAACAACTTGGTTGACCAGACTTATCAACCAGGAAATCTGGTCAGAGACCGGGCCGCGGGGACCGTGATCCCCGGAACGAACGCAAGGTAACCACAAGGCAAGGAGCTGAACTCTGTTTATTGAAACAGTTTGTTTAGTTAAGCAAGTTATTATTGAAGAGGCAGTTAATGGATCATGAGTCAAGAGTGGTAGCAGCAGAGCACCTGGGTAAGGCTCGACACACAATAGTGCCAGACATAATAGTGTGGTGGTGCAGGGAGGACGACGACGCTTGGCTACCCGCAAGGTCGTTCAGAGAGGTCGTCTACTCACCCACTACTAGTATCACCTGCGACTGGTAGTGCTGGGTCGTCGAGCGGATTGCAACTTGTCGTGGTTCTGAGATTCAGTGTCCCCGCGGCCCGGTCTCTGACCAGACCTCCTGGTTGCTGGACTGGTCAACCAGACTGTTGGACACAGCTGCTCACAGCCAGACGTATGAGTCACAGCCTGGTTGATCAGGTGTTCATTGGAGGTGTTTGTTGATTGCATCTCAGCTTTTCAACGGAGCTATTTTGCACATCCTGCCATGCCTCCTAATTTGTCCATATTCATGTCACATATGGACATATGTGATATGTTCATATTCAGATTTGGAAGCAGTTCCTCTAATATTTTCCAAGTGTAGATTATTATGCATCTCTCTTGCTTGTCCTCTAGAGTATACAGATTTTAATATTTTAATCAGTCTCTATAATTAAATGTGTTTTGAGTGGATTCTAACAGTAAAGTATCTTTGCACGCTCTCCAGGTGTGCAATATCTCCATCTCTCAATGGGGCTGTTAGTGTGTAACAATATTCCACCCTAGAGAGCACTAGCGTCTTGAAAAGTATCATAGTTTGTATGACATCCCTTGTTTGTAAAGTTCTTGTTATCCAACCTGTCATTTCTTATGCAGTCGTGACGGCTACTTTATTGTGTTGTGTAAAGGTAAGGTCTTCCCACATGAGTACTCCAAGGGCCGTTGTGTAAAGGTAAGGTCTTCCCACATGAGTACTCCAAGGGCCGTTGTGTAAAGGTAAGGTCTTCCCACATGAGTACTCCAAGGGCCGTTGTGTAAAGGTAAGGTCTTCCCACATGAGTACTCCAAGGGCCGTTGTGTAAAGGTAAGGTCTTCCCACATGAGTACTCCAAGGGCCTTTGTCTTGCCTTAATGCGATTTTGATAGTATTATATATAGGATTTCCATTTTGATAATTTCGTTTATTCCCATAGTGCAGGAGCTGGAACTAATCTTCATTAAACAATCGCACGTGGCCGGCGATTCCCGGGAACTAGAGAGAGCTAAGAAAGGTTAATTTCTAAAGGAGCAACTTGTTAGAGCAAGTTGTCCATAATGGTCCAGCTCGTCCATGGAAGCTTGCACCCGTGGAGGGGCGCCGTGCCCAACCTGTCCTCTTAAAAAGAACGTCGCTTTTGGCCGTTTATCAGTATGGCCGAATATGGACGTAATTTGAAAATGAAAACAAAAATGAAAATAAATTTGGGATTTTTTTTTTCAACAACAGTAAGTTAAGAGTCCTCTGATAGGTTAGGTGGGCAGGAAATTCTCATAAAGTTTCAAAATGTTATGAAAAACGGTAATTGAAAGTTTCCTTTTCTAACCTTACCGAGTAAGCCGGACGACTCAAATAGAAAACGGAACAGAACGTCACTTTTGTAAGTCGATTTCATTTCAAATTACGTCCAAACTTGGCCATAGTGCCGCGCATACCAGCCAAAAGTGACGTTATTTTTAAGAGGACGGGTTGCCGGCACAGCTCTGCTCCAGCCGATAACACTATGCCGGGGTTAAGTAGACACATCGTTTACAGAGCCTGACGCTTTGGACGACCGCGTCCATGTTGCTGGGGTTACATTCCAGTAGAGCGCCGGAATTTTGACGTTGTGGAGGACTGCGTGACAGGTGTGAGGGATTGTGTGTTAGGGAGAGGTTGGTGGTGTGAGTGAGATGCAGGAGTGAGTCAGGTGTGTGGTGTGTGGTGGCCGTGTCTGTCACCTCTCAACCTTCACGCTCAACACCTCAACCACCTCCCCACCCCACCACCGACACATCAACCACCTCCCCACCCCACCACCGACACCTCCAAGTGAGGCACAATCCAACCCAGACCGACGAGGAGGTGTGTGAGCAGCTAGGCAGAGGATTGCAGGTCTTTGCAGAAGAACCGATTACGAACTTACACAGCGGTTACCTTTTGTTAATTCCGGGGGTCAAGGTCCTCGCGGCCCGGTCTCCGGGTTGATGGTCTGGTCAACTAGGCTGTTGGATGCGGCTGCTCGCAGTCTGATGAATGAAACACAACTTGGTTGAGCATATCCATTGGAGGTGTTTCTCGAGTTCAACACTGTGAGGGGGTCGGCCAGTTATGTCCCTTATGTGTAGTGGAAGCGTGTTGAACAGTCTCGGGCCTCTGATGTTGATAGTTCTCTCTTGAACACTGTGAGGGGTCGGCCAGTTATGTCCCTTATGTGTAGTGGAAGCGTGTTGAACAGTCTCGGGCCTCTGATGTTGATAGTTCTCTCTCAGAGTACCTGTTGCACCTCTGCTTTTCAACGGGGATATTCTGCACATCCTGCCATGCCTTCTGGTCTCATGTGGTGTTATTTCTGTGTGTAGGTTTGGGACCAGCCCCTCTACTATTTTCCACGTGTAAATTATTATGTATCTCTCCCGCCTGCGATCAAGAGAATACAGATTTAGGCTCTTTAGTCGGTCCCAATAGTTTAGATGTTTTACTGAGTGGATTCTAGCAGTAAAGGATCTCTGCACGCTCTCCAGGTCAGCAATTTCTCCAGCTTTGAAAGGGGCTGTCATTGTGCAGCAGTACTCCACTCTAGAGAGCACTAGCGTCTTGAAGAGTATCATCATCGGTATAGCATCTCTAGTGTGAAAGGTTCTTGTTACCCAACCTGTCATTTTTCTTGCAGTTGTGACGGCTACTTTATTGTGTTCTTTAATGGTAAGGTCTTCCGACAAGGGTACACCCCTCTGGCACTACTAGCTGCAGGAAAATGACTAGTGCCAACCTTAATATGACCATGGCAGCTGAAGGAGGCCGCAGAGGTCCTTTGTCACCCACTACAATATATATCATTTAATTGATTTGTTCATTTGATATATATTTCTTACGTTTTTCTTCACTGTCGGGGGTAATTGAAAAATTAACTCTCCAAAGTTCATTTCCTCATTTTTTTATTTATGGTCTGACGCCAAAAAGCGTTTCGCAAGAGACTTCTCACACTTTCAAAGACAGGTTTACACATTTCATTTCATGCTTACATTCGTTTTGGGTGAGGTGATATGACACAGTGATGTCTTTGAGTGAGGTGACAAAAGCCAGAACACGAATCAATGGTATATATATTGCATATAAGAACATAAGAATGAAAGTAACTACAGAAGGCCTATTGGACCATATTTTCTCTTGCTGCTTCTGTGATGGTTCGGGGGCTTGAAGTGGGTAGAATATAGTTGTGTGTTAATTGACTGGTTATTGTTGGTGTTGACTCGTGAAGAAAAGTCAATGACGAAAAGCTCAACAGTGAAGAAAAACGTAAGAAATATTGAGAGAAGATTCGTGTTAGAATCATTAATCCCTTTCGGTCATATATAACAACATATGTTTACAAGAAAGACTGCTACCAATATATATATATATATATATATATATATATATATATATATATATATATATATATATATATATATATATATATATATATATATATATATACCTGGTCACACACTAGAATGGGTAGCCGGCGTTGTCCGGGTCTCCTGGTGGTTGTCGGTGTCAGAGGTGAAGCACAGGTTACACACCTCTCTCCTCTGGCCTTTACACTTACACAGATGAATAACCAATAGTTTCCCTGCAACAGTAAAGTGAGGTAACACTGATCACTACCAGAACCGTCCTTGCCCAACCTGTACTCTTGATCACAGACACTATTATTGTGTGCAGAGGGCATAAGACACTTTCCATTTAAGGTAGACTAACCCACTGTTGTGGTGTAGTAACAGGGTGACCCAGAGCATGAGTCCCAGGGTGAATAGTGTTGCATTCCTCACGCTCTGCTCCACCATGAACAGTCAGCAGTTTTAATTGTGTATTACACACGGGCTCACCATAGCCCGTGCTACTTGCAACGTTTTGTTCCAGGTAACGAATCTTTAACAACAAACATGTGTATTACAAATAGTTTAACATGTGTTTATATATATATATATATATATATATATATATATATATATATATATATATATATATATAATATATATATATATATAATATATATATATATATATAATATATATATATATATATAATATATATATATATATATATATATATATATATATATATATATATATATATATATATATATATATATATATAATATATATGTTGTACCTAGTAGCCAGAACGTCGTACTCGGCCTACTATGCAAGGCCCGATTTGCCTAATAAGCCAAGTTTTCCTGAATTAATATATTTTCTCATTGTTTTCTTATGAAATGATAAAGCTACCCATTTCATTATGTATGAGGTCAATTTTTTTTTTATTGGAGTCAAAATTAACATAGATATATGACCGAACCTAACCCACCCTACCTAACCTAACCTATCTTTATAGGTTAGGTTAGGTTAGGTAGCCGAAAAAGTTAGGTTAGGTTAGGTAGTCGAAAAACAATTAATTCATGAAAACTTGGCTTATTAGGCAAATCGGACCTTGCATAGTAGGCTGAGAAGTGCGTTCTGGCTACTAGGTACGACATATATATATATATATATATATATATATATATATATATATATATATATATATATATATATATAATGTTAAACTCTATGTATAGTTAGGCTCAGGCTAGGTGTTTAGGTTCTGTTGACAATTATTTGTATTTAAAGTATACGTGGGTGAAGTATGTACGCAGTTGTGGTTCGAACAGAGGTCGTCGGCGAAGCACTGTTCGAGAAATATTCGGACGTCATCAGTTATCAGTCGTGTGTCAACCGCTTTTCATTTACAAACAATATGGCGGCTGGGTGACCGAGCATGTGGCCCTTGTTGATGAGGACGGACTGTTGTTCAAAGGGCCGTGTTGACACAGGCGAATCGGTAAATGAGAATTAGAGCCCACCCTGGTACTCCTGGAATTGATATAATGTCCCGTTTTCTGTTGGCGAGTCTTGTGGTAGGTTAGGTTAGGGCACCTTAGTATGAGTTTCTTGAGGATGGGAAGTGTGGCGAGGACGGCCGGGTGGTGTGCTGGAGGGCTGGGCTGGTCACGCATCGCGCTGCTCCTCTGTCATACACATCTGCAGCAGGTGTGTGTGTGTGTGTGTGTGTGTACTCACCTAGCTGTACCTACCGCCATGTGCTTGCCGGGTCGAGCAAGGCTCCCGAGCCCCGCCTCCTCAACCATCTTACATTAATACAACGACTCATTTCTCACGCTTTTATATTTACATTTAAAAGTTTGAATCGAATAGCTTGAACGACTTCCAGGTCTCGCCTGTTGCACTATTGTCACACCTTTCTCTTACTCCGATTATTGTTGTGTCTTCCCTTCATCCTATACCCCTGTACTGGTGTTCCCCCTCCTCTTCCATTCCTCATAACCTTGCATCTCCCTGGCTTAAATTCTAGCAGCCATTTGCAGACCACTTTTGGAGTGTATCCCAATTATTTTCCAATGCATCACAATCTATCCCTGCCGTGACTACTTACAGTTTTGCATGTGTAAACATTGACATGAAGAATCCTGTTTCCTGTCAGGTCCGTTGACATTAGAAACAGGATGGGGCCCCTGGAACCGAGCCTTGTGGTACTCCACTTGTAACCTGTCTCCTCTCTGATGTGTCTGCTCTCAGTGTGACCCTTTGTTTCCCTCCTGAGTGGTACACTCTGAGTGGCCTTAGGGCTCTTCTTGATACAGCACGAGTCTGCTGTCTGCCTCCCCTTGGAGGGTGTTCAGTCATGATCTGTGTGTGGGTGTACATGTTCACTTGTGTACCGTTGTTCAGGCTTTAATGTCTCTCCCCCCCCCCCCTCCCCCCTTCCCAGCGCCATATATCCATACTGGGTTAAGGCATTCTTGGGGTAATATCACCATGGTAACGGTAATATTAGTCAAGTAGCAATTGAACGACTATTTATACAATAACCACCTCCCCCTTAGTTCTTAGTCTGTCTCGTATCCCTTTCTAAGTTGAGTATTGTAACAGCGCTTTCTGCTTGTAATTGTCTTACTAGTAACGTGGTGAGGCTGGAGGTGTTGCGTACCATTGGTGAGGCTGGTGGTGACTGAGCAGGCTGTTGCTGTGTGCCAGTGGCACGTCACGGTCACCCACCTTACAATTGTCTCCAGCACCGTAAATGATTTACGCGACGTAGTTGTTCCAAGGCCCCTTGGTGGGGGGGGGGGGTGCTTGTACCAGCTGTGGCCACCTGGTGGCGATTACAGCAACTAGTAAAAACAATATATGCCTGGTGAACCATACGGGTGAACCACACGGGTGAACCACACGGGTGAACCATACGGGTGAACCACACGGGTGAACCACACGGGTGAACCACACGGGTGAACCATACGGGTGAACCACACGGGCCTGGTAACTAGTCAGGGGCCAAATTCACGAAGCAGTTACGCAACCTGTCCATCTTTTCTCCGTCTTTGGCGGCTTTGTTTACAATTATTAAACAGTTAATGAGCTCCGAAGCACCAGGAGGCTGTTTATAACAATAACAACACTTGATGGGCAAGTTTTTATGCTTGTAAACTGTTTAATAAATGTAACCAAAACCGTCAAAGATTGAGGAAAGATGTACACGTTCGTAAGTGCTTGCGTAACTGCTTCGTGAATCTGGCTCCAGGTCATACCAGATCAGCCACCAGGGTTTTACTGAAGGATGACATCATCATTAACATGTAAGATCACACAGTAAAATTGTGTAGTTTTACACACATTGTTCTAATTGTTCATTTACTTCCTCTGATGTCACTTCTATTTCAGTCAGTCTTTCTTGTAGCATCTGTTCCATTAGAAGTCGTAGCTGTGGGGAGCAGGTCTGGTTCAGTCTTAAAAACTTCATGGAAGGTTGAAACTTTGGTTTCAACTCTTTTTTTTTACCCTGTCGTAGCTCAGTCGATTAAGGCAGTGTCTGGGATGATCCCGGACGCAGGTTCGAATCCTCGTCCCGGCCCTTGTGGATTTGTTCATGGAAGGTGTTATCGAGTTCTTTACACACACTTCCTTGTCATTCTTTGTGTATCATCCTTCTCTTTTGCGACACCTGATCTCTTGCTCATTTACCGATATCTTCCTCCTTATGTGGGTATATAGCAGTTTAGGCTCATCCTTGGCATTGGGTGCTATATCATTTCTATACTGTGTCTCTGTTGTGTGAATATATGGACCAATAGGAGCTGCCTCGTATGGACCAATAGGAGCCGCCTTGTGTGGACCAACAGGAGCTGCCTCGTGTGGACCAACAGGAGCTGCCTCGTGTGGACCAACAGGAGCTGCCTCGTGTGGACCAACAGGAGCTGCCTCGTATGGACCAACAGGAGCTGTCTCGTATGGGCCAATAGGAGCTGCCTCGTATGGACCAACAGGAGCTGCCTCGTATGGACCAACAGGAGCTACCTCGTGTGGACCAACAGGAGCTGCCTCGTATGGACCAACAGGAGCTGTCTCGTATGGGCCAATAGGAGCTGCCTCGTGTGGACCAATAGGAGCTGCCTCGTGTGGACCAATAGGAGCTGCCTCGTGTGGACCAATAGGAGCTGCCTCGTGTACACCAACAGGAGCTGCCTCGTGTAGACCAACAGGAGCTGCCTCGTATGGACCAACAGGAGCTGCCTCGTGTGGACCAACAGGAGCTGCCTCGTGTGGACCAACAGGAGCTGCCTCGTGTGGACCAACAGGAGCTGCCTCGTGTGGACCAACAGGAGCTGCCTCGTGTGGACCAACAGGAGCTGCCTCGTGTGGACCAACAGGAGCTGCCTCGTGTGGACCAACAGGAGCTGCCTCGTGTGGACCAACAGGAGCTGCCTCGTGTGGACCAACAGGAGCTGCCTCGTGTGGACCAACAGGAGCTGCCTCGTGTGGACCAACAGGAGCTGCCTCGTGTGGACCAACAGGAGCTGCCTCGTGTGGACCAACAGGAGCTGCCTCGTGTGGACCAACAGGAGCTGCCTCGTGTGGACCAACAGGAGCTGCCTCGTGTGGGCCAACAGGAGCTGCCTCGTGTGGACCAACAGGAGCTGCCTCGTGTGGACCAACAGGAGCTGCCTCGTGTGGACCAACAGGAGCTGCCTCGTGTGGACCAACAGGAGCTGCCTCGTGTGGACCAACAGGAGCTGCCTCGTGTGGACCAACAGGAGCTGCCTCGTGTGGACCAACAGGAGCTGCCTCGTGTGGACCAACAGGAGCTGCCTCGTGTGGACCAACAGGAGCTGCCTCGTGTGGACCAACAGGAGCTGCCTCGTGTGGACCAACAGGAGCTGCCTCGTGTGGACCAACAGGAGCTGCCTCGTGTGGACCAACAGGTTGCCATTATTTACCGCTACGTTATGTCAATAAGTCACATGACAGTGTAGAGGGATTGAAGTTAAAGCTGTAAGTGTGAGGGGGAAGATGAACGGTATTTCTCACGCTCAAACCCTCTCCTTTGTCTGCACTGACGACCGCCCACACCAGTTTCCGCCCGCCCCCGCCGGGGGGGAGGCAGCCCCCGCCGGGGGGAGGCAGCCCCCGCCGGGGGGAGGCAGCCCCCGCCGGGGGGAGGCAGCCCCCGCCGGGGGGTGGGAGTGACGGGTGAGGCAGCGACGTCCACACTGACTCGTGTAGGTTTCAGTAAGTCATTATTTTACTTAGACGTGATTTCGACCGCCTTTTGTTTTTATGGTGAGCTTAAGGTGCTTTTTGTGTACCGTGGATCACTGGGACCAGATTCACGAAAGCACTTACGAACCTGTACATCTTTTCTCAATCTTTGGCGGCTTTGTTTACAATTATTAAACAGTTAATGAGCTCCGAAGCACCAGGAGGCTGTTTATAACAATAATAGTTGATTGGCAAGTTTTCATGCTTGTAAACTGTTTAATAAATGTAACCAAAGCCGTCAAAGGTTGAGGAAAGATGTACACGTTCGTAAGAACTTGCGTAACTGCTTCGTGAATCTGGCCCTTGGTGTCGTGGGCGGGAGACCACCTTCACTTGCTCTGCTCTAGATAAGGACCAATTAATTGTTTGAGTTCTCTCGACCTGTCCTCTTATAAATTATGTCTGAATTTGGCAGTTAACCCGTATGGCCGAAAATGGATGTAATTTGAAAATAAAAAAAAAATTAAAAATACATTTTTTTATTTTTTTTTCCAAAACAGTAAGTTAAGAGCTTTCTGGTAGGTTAGGAGGGCACGAAATTCTCCTGAGGTTTCAAAACGTCATGAAAAACGGTAATTGAGTTTCCTCTGCTAACCTAACCGAGTAAGCCGGAGGACCCAAACAGAAAACGGAACAGTACATCACTTTCGTGAGTCGATTTCATTTCAAATTACGTCCATTTTTGGCCATAGCGTATATACTGGCGAAAAGCGACGTTATTTTTAAGATCGTCCCTGGGTGAGTGACCCCACAAGCGGCAGATGTGATTAGATCCCGCGCACACACACAGTTGTATCCTGTTAATCCAGCCCTCGGGCTATGCTCGTCCAAGCTGCGGCCGACCCCCTATGACACATTTCATCAAATTGTATATGTATAGTTAGGCCTAGGTTAGGTTAGGTGTCTGCAGTTATCAGGGTGAAGCACTTTTAAGAGGTGCGATTCGAACTTTCCGGTGGCGCACTGGTAACACACTCGCCCCGCGAGCGATTTGGCCCAGGATCCTGGACGGGGAGTATTGACTAGGCGCCAATCTTTAATTGTACGCCTCAGTTGACCTAATAGTGATTGGGTAACTGGTCGTAAACGATTGGCGAGTCGTAATTCAGGGGAATTAGTGGGTAAGGCTTACTACAGGATAGTAGAGCTCTCGTCAACAGAGACCACAGTTAGGTTATAGATGGAAGTAGTCGGATAGCAAGCATTAACTAGGCGGGGATGAGCATCTTACCCGCGCCCACTGTACTAAATGGTCTAGTGGCCAATGTCCTCGACTCATAATTAACAGGCCCGGGTTCAGGCGCCGGCCGGGAAAAAGACACTATTTGGGTAGCATTTCCCTTCACCTGATGCCTCTGTTTAAATAGGTACCTGGGAGTTAGACAGCTGTTGTGGGCTGCATCCTGGGGATGTGTGTGCACTTTCTGCCTGTAGGATTGAGCTTTAGCTCTTGCAACCCGCCTTTGAGTCAATAGTTGTCTAATGAGATGACTTTTACTTATCATATATAGTTTTTTAATTATGAATGGAGTTTGTGTCTACAACTACTCCGTTACTTCATTCCATTTACTTCAACCTGGCCACAGAGCCTGGCCACAGAGCCTGGCCATACAGCCTGGCCACAGAGCCTGGCCACAGAGCCTGGCCATACAGCCTGGCCACAGAGCCTGGCCATACAGCCTGGCCACAGAGCCTGGCCACAGAGCCTGGCCATAGAGCCTGGCCACAGAGCACACAGTAGTAAGATCCCGCCATACTCCACCCACCCGCTCCTGTTGCACGCAGCTCTGCACTGTCGCCCTGCACGCTAGCTCTAGCAGAGAGCACTCAAGGTCTCTCCTCCCTGCTCCAGGCCTCGTCTCGGCTATCACTACGTCATTACAGTTGCAACAACCGACTGATGTAACCAAGACTTTATTACATATAAAAAAAACACTAAACTTTGACCACTCATCCAAACTCGTATACGATATAGTTCCAAGAGTGCGCTAATCCTCACCTGATGTTCACCTAGAAATAAACATGTATACAAAGTTAGGCAACTGTTAGAGGGTTGCATCCTAGAGGGACCTCAGAGTCTCGAGTACAACCTTTGGGTCCCCTAAGAAGGGGAATTATGAAACTACCCGAAACGCTTTGCGTAATAGTGGCTTTAGGCATTGTATGTACTAGCTCTATCTATAAAGCCAACAAACTTTGTAAAATCTCTTTATGTATGTACCTTACCTAAATAAAAATTATTATTATTATTATTATAATTATTATTATTATTATTAAACTAAGAACGGTGCCACTTGTCACATACTAGAGTTATCCCTTAGATTTTTGTGTCATAGAAAACGGTAGTATTGAACAAGTCTAAGGGTGTCTTCGGTAATTTGCAAAAATGATTGGTTTATTTTTTTTCGCGGTGGTGGTGGTTATGAGACGACGAGAGTTCGTGTGTTCACATTCACTATTTTTCGTCATGAGCTACAGGGTGTATGGCCGCCTGATGTCGGTCCATATGGAGAAGACACTAGCATCAATACACAGCAAACAAGCCAGTATTTTTAAGCTGGAGATTCCCAACCTTTTATACGATCAGGAACTCCTCATTTTTGTTTAATGCACCGAGAGACCCTTACCTGAGAAATATTATATTGTTTATTTTGTGATAAATATTGGTTTATATATATATTTGATATATTCATCGGGGGAAA